>NC_056438.1:33162634-33418547 GCF_018296145.1 Oncorhynchus tshawytscha
TACTTTTATCAGGTGGGACAAGGTCCTCCTTTGTTATCTTCCTTCTCCTCTGCAGTGTTCTATAACTCACCCCTCTTGTACTTCTCAAGGATCTCCTTCTTTCCTCTTCCGCCATCTCCTCTCTTTTTGTTTGCCTCTATTATCTTCTCTCTCTCTGATTGAAGCTAAATGAAATTCCCAATACCATTTGTGTAGTGTTACAACAATGTTGTCTCAGATGTTTATGCTTGTAGAAATTACTCCTACAAATGAGTAATGCAATTATTTACAAATTGCACAGATACAGTTGTCAACAACAACAGTAATGTTATTAATAAGGAAGTGGATATTCAACCAGCAGAAGAAAGGCATATGGGTTGAGATAAATTAAGGTTAAAGGTCCAGTACCTAGGGTTGGGTTAAGGTAAAGGTTAGGTATAGTTTCAGTGAGGTTAAGGTAAGGGTTAAGGAAAGGAATAAAAGTTAACATTAGGTTAGCGTACCGCTGTCTGCCACTATTCATTTTCAGCTGGGTAAATATACACTGCCTTTTAATAATAACAATGACATGTCTTACGTGGGCCAGTTGTAGGTCCACCATCTGTAGATCCAGCAGTTGTTTGAGTCTGTTGATCTCCTGCATTTTTCTTTGGTTCTCCTACGTTTCTGTGGCTCCCTCTGGCTCTGACTCCCTCTGACACTCTGCCTAACTGAGTCTCAGGATTTCAGTCTTCCACTCTTTCATTATACCCCTTTCTACTCTTCTCCTTTCATCTTTTAAAAGGGCTTGGAGATGGTCTGTCTCAGACTGTAATTGTTCAATGATCTTGTCCTTCTCCGTTCCACCATTCCTCTTCTTCATTTCCTCCTCCCAGAGGCAGACTTGAAGTCTGTCCATCTCCTTCTTCTGATTTCGGATCGTACGATCCTTCCCCATCAACTCAAGCATGTTGGCTTCCTTCTGTGTACAGGTCTTCTTCTCTTCCCTCAGGAACTGAACCTTCATCTCTGCCTGCTTGTAGCTGGGAGCAAAGGAATGTCAACACATTATTTAGGAAGTGAACTCAGACAATTTACTACAGTGTTAAAGTAATAATTAAACTTCTGTTCAATTAAACTTCCTTTAATAACAAAAGTAACACAAGTGTGACTTAACAGTAGGTGAATGTGATGAGTTGACTGTCCATATTGGCCTGAGGTGGGTAATGTGTAGCTCTGGTCCAGGGCGTTACGTACAGCCTGCAGACACTGAGCCTTCCTTCAGCATATATATATATATATATATATATATATATATATATATATATATATATATAAATATACATACATATACATACATACATACATACATACATACATACATACATACATACACACACATATATGTATATACATATATATACATACACATATATATATATATACACATAATCACACACACATACATATATACACATATATATATAAATATACAGACATATATATATATATATATATACACACATACATATATATACACACATATATATATATATAAATATACAGACATACATATATATATATATATACACACACAGACATGCATATATATATATATATATATATATATATATATATATATATATACACACACAGACATGCATATATATATATATATATATATGCATATATATATATATATATATATATATATATATATATATATATATATATATATATATATATATATATATATATATATATATATATATATACACACACACACATATATACACAAACATGTACATATATATATACACACATACATACATATATATACACACACACACAGACATGCATATATATATACACACACACACATATATACACAAACATGTACATATATATATACACACATACATATATATATATACACATACATATACAGTGCCTTGCGAAAGTTTTCGGCCCCCTTGAACTTTGCGACCTTTTGCCACATTTCAGGCTTCAAACATAAAGATATAAAACTGTATTCTTTTTGTGAAGAATCAACAACATGTGGGCCACAATCATGAAGTGGAACGACATTTATTGGATATTTCAAATTTTTTAACAAATCAAAACTGAAAAATTGGGCGTGCAAAATTATTCTATCCGCGCTGCCATCAAACTAATGCACGCAGCCTTTTTATATTTATAGGTTGTTTTAACTTCAATTTCAAATGATTTT
This sequence comes from Oncorhynchus tshawytscha, assembly GCF_018296145.1. Classification (NCBI taxonomy): domain Eukaryota; kingdom Metazoa; phylum Chordata; class Actinopteri; order Salmoniformes; family Salmonidae; genus Oncorhynchus; species Oncorhynchus tshawytscha. Next base: position 33,164,823 of record NC_056438.1, read on the forward strand.
CTAACAAGTTTTTATTTTCTAAAAACAGTTTGAATTTAGGTGTGTTCCGCCTCCTCATTCATTCACATAAAAATAGTCATTTTTACTTTTGCAGATAATTAAATTTTTGGAACATTTCTGACACGGACAAAATTCCCCAAGCACTTCCCAATTGTTTGTGCAGTTCACGTCTGCAGACATTTGCTCATCTCCCGTCAGAACAGGATCTGCACACGTGTTCACATTTTCTATTCCACATTTCTATTGTAGCGTACTGTATGTATGGGGCATAATATATTTGTGTATATTCTTTATCACCGCGGACACGTGAGGTAACGTTACTAATTTTATAACCTTTATGGTGTTATAGTCAATCATGCTTATGTAGCCACATTCTTCTATTAGCTCTGTAAAACAATGCTAGTTGCATCAGAGAACTATTAGCTTGTGTTGTATTTTTACGAAGCTACCCTGGCCTTATGACTCCCAAGTGGCGCAGATGCACTACATCTCAGTGCTAGAGGTGTCACTACAGACACCCTGGTTCAAATCCAGGCTGTATCACAACTGGCTGTGATTGGGAGTCCCATAGTGCAGCGCACAATTGGCCCAGCGTTGTCTGAGTTTGGCTGGTGTAGGCCATCATTGTAAATAATAATTTGTTCTTAAATTACTTGCCTAGTTAAATAAATAAAAAATATGACCATGGTTTGTTTATTTGGTCTATTCAGCATAGCTCTGTTCTGCCCTGCCTTGCCCCCTTGTGGAGCTCAAAAGTTAGTTTCTTACTGTTATAACTCAAATCTGTGATTTTGTCAATGCAATAAACTATTTTTTATAGCAGTGTTTATTATGTTCTTTGTAGTATTGTTTTATTGCTATATCCTTATATTGTATTCTAATGAATAATTCCTCTTTATTCTATACTTTCAGAAACCACAAACATTATTTGCCAATATCATAACTGGAGCTGGACATCTTTGGAGCTGAATGATTGAGGACAGCTTTTGTATGCTAACGTACACTCCTTAACAGTTTTACTGGATGAAAACACAGCAAGAAAACACATATGCCAATATGTAATATTCATCTATTTTATGGCAGTATTGGTAGTTGGTTCAACAACTTGTTTTACTAGAGGACAAAAACTGAATATGCATAACCCATATTTAATATCCATGCAGTGACTGAACAACAACTGCATTTCCACCCCCATCTCAGTCAGTCACTGGTCACCTGCTGCAGATGTGCTCAGATGTGCTCAATAATGCTTGAGCATGTGATACTCCTCAAAGCATGGTGAAATACATAGAGGTGTATCACAAGCTAAACACATGTATTTTGTCATCTTCCTCTGCTTACTTCTCCTGGCGCCAGACAGGCAGACTTTGCAATGCCTCCGTGTGCGACTACCTTGAAGCAGTTTGAGGGACTTTGCAGGGAAAATGCCGTGCAGTGAGGCGTAGGGGATTGTCTGCAGCAGGACGGCCCCCAGTGGATGGGCGCCGAGGGTGTGGTGCTCCTCTAGCAGCTCTCTCATGAGGTTCTCTCTGTATTTTTGGTAGGTAATTACTTTACCAATGAGGGAGTGGGGAGGATGAGGAAAGTTAGAGGATGATGAGGCAGTGGGTAGGTGGGTGAGATATTGTCACTATAGTTGCATAATGGATTTGTATGTGAACTGTACATCCAATTACAAAAATACCTTGTTCAGTAATCATCTCACCTGTTAGTTGGCGGTGAACTATGCTGCCGTTGAGGACAGAAGTGTCGATCAGATTGAAAAATATCTTCTTATACCACTTGGTCGTTTTCCGAGTGCATTCCACAAAGCTGTTTATCATGTCTGCCTTATCCACGGCCCCCATTTTGAGGTTATAATCAAGCACACAATCTGGTTTGATCAATTCTCTCTCCGGTCAGGTGGTCCACCTTCCCTGTGGCCGACATGGTTGCTGTATGGACAGTGGAGAGGACATGGACGTCTCGCTTGTCATGCCACTTTACTGCCAGCTGTTGACCGTTCTCCTGGAACTCCACCTCCCCTCTCTGCATCTTCCCGCATCTGAATGCCGGCATCCCCTTCCGGTTCGACCTGACTGTGCCACAGGCCCCTGTGCTGTTGGAGAGCAGATGCTGGAAGAGTGTGGGACTGCTGTACCAATTGTCCACGTACAAAGTGTGTCCCTTGCCGAGATGAGGAGCCAGCATGGTCATCACCACGGACCCTGACACCCCAAGCCCCTCATAATGTTTGATGTCAGTGGTGGACCCTGTGTAAACTATAATATCCTGGACAAATCCTGTCTTCACGTCGCACATGACAAAGAACTTGACTCCAAACCTGTGCCTTTTGGAGGGAATATATTGACGGAACGCCAGCCTACCTTTCCATAACATCAGGGACTCATCAATGCATAGGTCCTTGTATGGCACAAAGACCCGACCAAATGCTGATGTCAGGCTGATAAGAACATTTCTTATTTTGTATAACGGGTCACTTAGGATGGCAGTAGCATTGTTGACAAAATGCAGGCATCGTAGCAGAACTAGGAAGCGATCTTGGGAAAAGAGGGTGGCAAAGAAGGGAGTTGCAAACATAGGATCTGTGCTCCAGCATTCTCTTAGGGAGTTCTTCTTTACTATTCCCATGAGAAGGACTGTCACCAGGAAGGTATACATTTCACTAATTGTGGTTGTCACCCATTTAGCGAGTTTTCCCCTCACTCCTGGCTCTCTCTTCTCCTGTAGCTCTAAGGCATAGCGATTGGTCTCCTCAACTATCTCTCCCACCAGCTCCTCTGTCAGAAACAACTTGAAGCACTCTGCCTCAGTTGGAAATGGCAAGGGCGTTGCACTCCAGACTGGGACTCATCAAAGCAGACAGCAGGGCCAGGTGGGGTGAAATGACTGGTGGCCTTCCAGCTACCACAGAACTCCTGTACTTCATCCACTGTCCGTCTGCCTCCATCACCACCAGCATCTTCAAAGGGACCTGGTACTTCCTCAGTGGACAAGGGAAATTCAGATTCAGGGTTCTCAATGGCTACAAGGTTGAGGGGCAGCTCCTCACTGTCACTGTCAGAATCTGATTCCTGACTTTCATACTCAGACTCATTGTCAGAATTTTAAAAAATCTCCAGAATTTCCACATTTGTGAGTTGTCTCCTTTTGAAAGACATTGTTAATGCTACAGCTTAGCTCACTAGCTACATACATAAACAACAACACTGAATGGCGCAGAGTGGGAGGTTACGTGGTTGACTGCCGGCACGCGCCACTTGTATCAATAAATCACTATCAGAAAATGTTTTGTGTGGTAATTATTTGTGTATTTACGATTTTATTCACGTTTTCAATTCTAGGTGACAACTCATGCATTCCGATTCAAGCACAGATTGTAATGTGCACATATTATGTGTGTAAAATACTTTTTTGAAGGTTGTACTGATTATGATGAGCTAAGCTAATTCCAGCTGTGTAGCCATGTTTGTTGACATACAATGCATTCTGGGATTCACGTCTGTTTGACCAAAGATGTTATAACAAAATGAGGCGAGTAAGAGTTCAAAATTTTTGAGGACTTCCGGGAAATTAATGGTGGGATGTGAACGACGGTAGATGACACACCCCTTCAACATGCAATACTACAAACAGACCAAACTCATCTCGTCTTCTCTTATTATCTTCGGTTTCTGTGAGGAAAAAATGCATGGCTGCGCGCTGAAACTAATCGTCGGATTACTTTCGATTTCTATAAAGTGTTTTACCTAGTTATTTCGATCAATGGTGAGCTCACCCGTGATGTGATTAATTATATATAGTAATTGCTATTAGCTAATTCATATTGTAGTTTGTAGTCAGCTGAGAGTTAGAAAATATGACTGCTTGTGTTGGGTCAATCTTTCCTCAGCGCTAGGACAAATGTAGCCTACATTTTTCCGGTTAGGATGATTGTGTTATGCTATATTTACTTCTGTGAATATCTGAACAATGCATCCAAAAATAAACTGCTGACATTCTGGACATAACTTTGTAAGGACTGTGTTTGTGTAAATAGTTTCTGAAAAAAGTGGCCAGCTCAAACGCTGATTGTTGCGTCATTCGAAACTGCCGTTCTAAACGAGCATTCTAAATGAGTGTTCTAAACACACGGGTGTGATCGTACGCTTCAGGGACCACTGTAGAACGATCACACCCGTGTGATGGTACGTGTGAAAGGGTTAAAGGAAAATATAAGAAAACACATTTGTGGCGTTCACCAAAAGGCATGTGGGAGACTCCCCAAATATGTGGAAGAAGGTACTCTGGTCAGATGAGATGAAAATGTAGCTTTTTGGCCATCAAGAAAAAAACTATGACTGGCATAAAGCCAACACCTCTCATCACCCGAGAATACCATCCCCACAGTGAAGCACGGTGGTGACAGCATCATGCCGTGGGGATGTTCTCCCATTCAGCTGAAAAAATATTCTTTAGAAATATTTAACTTTCACACATTAACAAGTCCAATACAGCAAATGAAAGATAAACATTGTGTCCGATTTGTTTTATGTTTTACAGCGAAAACACAACATATATTTATGTTAGATGACCACCAAATTCAAAAACACACAGAGCGATATTTCACAGTCAGAAAAGCATAAATATAGATAAAATGAACCACTAACATTTGATTATCTCCAGCAGATGACACTCATAGGACATCATGTTATACATGTATTGTGTGTTTTGTTCGATAATGTGCATATATATCATAAAAATCTCAGTTTACATTGGCGCAGTAATGATTTGATTCCAAAACATCCAGTGATTTTGCAGAAATACTCACAATAAACATTAATCAAAGATGCAACTGTTATTCACAGAATTAAAGATCCTCTATGCGACCGCTGTGTCAGATTTTTTTAAAAACTTTACGGAAAAAGAATAATCTGAGAACGGCGCTCAGAACCCAAAGAAATAGCCGCCATTTTGGTGTCAACAGAAGCTACAAAAAACAATATAAATATTAACTTAGCTTTGAACTTAGCTTTCTGCCATATGAGTTCTGTTATACTCACAGACATAACTCAAACAGTTTTAGAAACGTCAGAGTGTTTCCTATACACCAGTAATAATACTATGCATATATTCCCATCTGGGAACGAGTAGGAGGCCGTTTACTCTGGGCACGCCTTTCATCCAAAAGTGAAAATGCTGCCCCCTAGCCTCAACAGGATTTATTAAGGGAAAACTTTTAAATGTATTGAAATGGCCTAGTCAAAGCCCAGACCTCAATCCAGTTGAGAATCTGTGGTATGAATTAGAGATTGCTGTACACCAGCAGAACCTAGCCTACTTGAAGGAGCTAGAACAGTTTTGCCTTGAAAAATGGGCAAAAATCCCAGTGGCTAGATCTGCCGAGCTCCTACAGACATACCCCAAGAGTCTTGCAGCTATAATTGCTGCAAAAGGTGGCTCTACAAAGTATTGACTTTGGAAGGTTAGCTTTTTACTGGTACGTGGGATGTTAGCATCCCACCTGGCCAACATCCAGTGAAATTGCAGAGCAAGAATTTCAAAAATACTTAAATAATATTAAATATTTAACATTCTTAAAAATATGTGTTATACATCAAAATAAAGCTTAACTTCTTGTTAATCCAGCCGTTTTGGCATATTTCAAAAAGGCTTTATGGCGAAAGCAAACCATGCAATTATCTGAGGACAGCACCCCGCATACAAACACATGAAAATCATATTTCAACCAGGCAGGGGCGACACAAAAGTCAGAAATAGCGATATAAAAAATCCCTTACCTTTGATGATCTTCTGTTGGCACTCCTCAAGGTCCCAGTTACATCACAAATGGTGCTTTTGTTCGATAATGTCCTAATTTATATTCATAAAAACTCAGTTTAGCTGGTGCACTTCAGTCAATAATCCACTCAGTTTCTCTCCATCAAAATGCATACAAAAATAATCCCAAACGTTACTAATAAAATTTTCAAAACAAGTCAAACAACGTTTATAATCAAACCTTGGGTATCCTAATACGCAAATAAATGATACAATTTAAGACAGAGAATATTACCGGAGATAACTAACAAAGAACGCGCTTTCCTCCACACACTTGGAAACACTACAGCCAAAATGGGAGCCACCTAGAAAAACTACAATTTTTGGGTCATTTTTCCAAAAACCGACATGAAACTCTTTCTAAAACTGTTTACATCTAGTGGAAGCCCTAGGAACTGCCATCTGGGAGTACTTGGGCTCATAATTATAGTACTAGTCAATGAAAACAGTGGTAAACTGATTTTTTTTGGGGGGGGGGGTTGGTTTGTCCTCTGGGTTTCGCCTGTTCTGTCATACTCACAGACATCATTTTAACAGTTTTAGAAATTAGAGTGTTTTACATCTAAATCTGCCAATAATATGCATATCCAATCTTCTGGGCCTGAGTAACAGGCAGTTGACTTTAGGCACGCTCTTCATCTGGATGTCAAAATACTGCCCCCTACCCCCCAGAGGTTAATAGTTACGCACGCTCAAGTTTTATGTTTTTTTTTCTTGTTATACTTTTCTTTTATGTCTTATTTCTTGTTTGCTTCACAATAAAACATATTTTGCATCTTCAAAGTGGTAGGCATGTTGTGTAAATCAAATGATACATTACCTCCCAAAAATCTATTTTAATTCCAGGTTGAAAGGCAACAAAATTGGAAAAAGCCAAGGCACTGTAGTTCAGGCTCCTTTCCATATTCTATTTGAATATTCACCGATCATTTTCTTTGAATGTACAAGTCATTTTCTTCTAGGTTTTTGCCATTTATGTTCTAATAGAGTTGGTGACAGTATTTTTTAGGCTAAAACGTAAGCACTGCATATGCAAAGCGAGCAAGAGGTTTGAAACTACAGATCACGTCAAGTACAAAACTTTAGTGTTGAGCCATGTACATGTAGTTGTAGGAAATTCCTGGCTGGTGAAAGGAGTGAAATAGATATATGAGCGATGAGAAAGTACTTTAAAAAATCAGGGAAATTGATTTCCGGGCCCCACTGCCTTCCTATACACAAACTTATGACGAGTTCAGCTGTCGCTATCTGACTTGAACTCCCCAGCCAGATGACCATATATAGCATGTATTGTATACATTCCCTAGCCGTCAGACCTTCAGCTGGTTAAAAATGCTCCCAGAGATTTGAACCCTGAGAAAATGAGGCTTCTGATGGTATTGTGGAGTGACCGTGTCTGAAGTATGGGTGTTTATAGAGGAGATGGCCTTCATGGGGACTCTTATAGCATCCCAACATATCTCAAATAAACAAATGGAGCCTAATGGAGCCTAAAGGCATATCATAGACCTGCTGTATGGAAAATCACCCATCACCCAATTGGCCTTAAAGTAAAAATATGGCATGAGTGGAGAGGGGATTTTAGCCCTAAATCAAGTTTGCATTTAGGTTTTGATTTTTTACAGTAGTCAGCCCCAACTAAGCCTTGGAGCCCACACTTGCCTACACACATACAGTAAACACACACACAAAAAAACACAATTAATAATGTTTTGCTAGTGGTCAGTACTAAATTAGCCAGATAAAAAATACATTTCAAAACTCTTATAAAAAAAAACTCTTTAATAGCACCCCACTGCTCTGGCAAAAGAAAATGTAGTAAAATAAAACAAAACTCAAATGGGAGAGCTGGTGTTATATCACAGAAGATCCATTACCTCTCCCTCTGTGAACATCAGCTCTATTGGGCACCACACAAACCTCTTTCTCCCTCCTGTCATCTTCCCCCAGCTCATCCTCCTCCTCCTGCTTCATATAATCCTGCCAGAGGAGTTTAGATGACTACCTGTATGCTTGTTTATTCCATGTGTAACTCTGTGTTGTTGTTTGTGTCGCACCGCTTTGCTTTATCTTGGCCAGGTCGCAGTTGTAAATGAGAACTCGTTCTCAACTAGCTTACCTGTTTAAATAAAGGTGAAATAAAAAAAATAAAAAAACACCATTTATTTTAAAAGTACATTTTATGACAGTGCCATTTCATAGGTGCCCGTATAGTAAATATTATTTGCGAAGCATCACACACATTAACAAGACAAAAGTGTGAGTCTGTGGTCCTCATTGCCGAAGCTCTCACTTGTATTATCGCCCGCTGAACCACTTTTATTGGACGCTGGAGTGCCAACCCTGTACATCAATGAAAGTTGTTGTGTCGCTGGGAGACATAAGAGGAGATGGAATGGGAGATAAAGCCGGCTTGGAAAAAGAAACAACAGTGAACAGAAAAGATTTATCACCAAGAATTCAGTTCAGCCCGAGTGTTTTCACGTTCAAAGGTTTAGGTTCTCGAAGGGACTGATGTTGCACTAAGTGACACAGTGCTTATAGAGCAGTTGTAGGTGACCAAGAGAGATTACACACAAAGAAATACTGTGTTCACTGACAAAGCACTAAACACCTCAGGTGCAGCCTCAGCAGCACTCAAGATGTCGGAGTCGACTCTGCAGTCACATACGTCCACATCTTCAAATAAGACCAAAGTCTGACTCAATCAACATTGGTGAAGCTCTAAAAGATTACACTATCAACTACTCACGATGTATTTTACCTCTCTCAATGTTTACTTTGTCTTTATAATATAAATGTGTAGCCTAAGCAAAAACGTGGTTAACACAGGGTTTTTATATAGCCCCCACCTGCCCTTTCTCCTCTATGGTTCGAGTTCTTTGTTTGTGAGCCACCGGGGCAGATGGGTAGACTACAGGCAGAAGCTGTATGGTCATGTGACAGCAGCCTTTGATTTCATAAATGAGCTGTGATTGAGTTAAGCATCACTGCCACTGTGCCTCACTCCACAAGTTGATGCATGCTAAACATAGGTTTGTCGACGACCTCTGACCCTCCTCTGCCTTGCTGGAATGTAATCCCCACACTGGTCTCCTGGTAGAGTCAGGCAGTCAAGTGCAATTACAGGGGTCAACAAACACTATAATCAAGAGCTCACTGTGGTTTTCTTTGAGGAGATATTTAAAATGGCAAGAAAAAGTATGTGAAACCTAAGGAATTACCTGGATTTCTGCAGGACTTGCTCATAAAATTTGATCTGATCTTCATCTAAGTCACAACAATAGACAAACTGTATGCATAAACTAATAACATGCTAATTATTGTATTTTTCTTGTCTATATTGAATACATCATGTAAACATTCACAGTGAGGGTTGGAAAAGCTTCTCCAAAAGCTAATTGGAGTCAGGACTCAGCTAACCTGGAGTTCAATCAATGATACGAGATTGGAGACGTTGGTTAGAGCTGCCCTGCCCTATAAAAAACACTCACAAAATTTGAGTTTGGCCAAACACTAACCCGGACTACGCTGGGCCAATTGTGCGCAGCCCTATGGGACTCCCAATCACAGCCGGTTGTGATAAAGCCTGGAACCGAACCAGGGTCTGAATTGATGCCGCTTGCACTACAATGCAGTGCCTTAGACCGCTGCGCCATGGAGAAATGGAGAAAGTTCAGCACTGTTGCTACTCTCCCTAGAAGTGGCCGTCCTGCAAAGATGCAGCAAGAGCACAGCGCAAAATACAAAATGATGTTAAGAAGAATCCTAGAGTGTGAGCTAAAGACATATAGACATCTCTGGAGCATGCTGGGGCGGAAGGGTAGGCTAGTGGTTAGAGTGGTGGACTAGCAACTGGAAGGTTGCAAGTTCAAAACTCCCGAGCTGGCAAGTCTGTCGTTCTGCCCCTGAACAGGCAGTTAACCCACTGTTCCTAGGCCGTAATTGAAAATAAGAATTTGTCCTTAACTGACTTGCCTAGTTAAATAAAGGTAAAAAAAAAAATGCTAACATTTCTGTTTGATGAGTTTAGTAAACAAGAATGGTGTTCATGGGAGGACACCACGGAAGAAGCCACTGCTGTCCAAAAAAACCATTGGTGCACGTCTTCAGTTCGCAAAAGAGTACCTGGATATTCCACACCGCTACTGGCAAAATATTCTGTGGACAAATGACACTAAAGTTGAGTTGTTTGTTTGGAAGGAACACACAACACTGTTGAGAAAAAAAGGTACAGCACACCAACTGTAAATTATGGTGGAGTGAGCATCATGGTATGGGTCTGCTTTGCTGCCTCAGGTCCTGGACAGCTTGCTATCATCAACGTACAAATGAATTCCCAAGTTTATCAAGACATTTCGCAGGAGAATGTAAGGCTGTCTGCCAATTGAAGCTCAACGGAAGTTGGGTGATGCAACAGGACAGAAGAAAAAAATACGCTTTCTGGAGTGACAAAGTCAGAGTCCTGACCTCAACCTGATTGAGATGCTGTGGCATGACCTCGAGAGTTTTTCACACCAGACATCCCAAGAATATTGCTGAACTGAAAAAGATTTGTAAAGAGGAATGGTCCTAAATTCCTCCCGACTGTTGTGCAGGTCTGATCTGCAACTACAGTTATTAAATCGAAGGGTTCACATACGTTTTTCACCCTGCACTGTGAATGTTTACACGGTGTGTTCAATAAAGACATGAAAATGTATAATTGTTTGTGTGTTATTAGTTTATTAAGCAGACTGTGTTTGTCTATTACTGTGACTTAGATGAAGATCAGATTTTATGACCAATTTATGTAGAAATCCAGGTAATTCCAAAGGGTTCACATACTTTTTCTTGCCACTGTATGTCTTGTTTGATTAGCATAGGCGAACTGAACTGTAATACACTGAAAAACCTTGCTGTTAGTGCCAGAATGTCTTTGACTAAATAACAGGACCTTAGCAGTTGTATAACGAATCCAAAAGAAACAATAGAGCAAGGTGTATTCCACATGGATTTTTGCTAAATGGTTTTTGTGAAATAAATTGGCTTGTAGCTTCTACCAGGCCATTGTGCTCATGTCATTATGAACACATACCAGATTCATCATGCATAGAGGCTAAAAACCAAATCTGGTGTGGAAAAAAATCAATGCTCATTAATGATAAATAAACTCTACAAATTTGAACATTACAGAACATTCTTAGTGTTCTTTCTTAGCATTGCATAATTCAGCATCTGTCAGGCAGCTTCGTTTAAGAATTGTTTAAATTAAACATTTGTATAAGGAGGAGAGAGGGAGAGAAGAGAAAAAACAAAGAAAAGCAAGCATGTGGAGTGGATAACTTAAGCCCACAATCAAAAGTTCAAAAATTGCTGTCTGCGCAGGTTTACAATGTTAACCTTCCGACGTCTGACATTATTTACATATAGGATTCAGGTTTCTTAGAATATTAATCATTGATGCGAGTGGTAATGAATGATTTATAATGAAAGCCAATCAAAAAATGCAGTATCCCGGTGCCACCTGAGGTGTATTATATATTTATAACTCAAGGACATGCTGTCATTGTTTAGACCTAGCTACCAGCTAGAGTAGAAAGGAGCTTTGTTCCCTTTCCTTTCCTTGTACTTTCCCTTCCCTTCAAAGACACTGTCTATTGACTGTTCAGCACAAATGTCTTCTCTGTAGAAAAGTTGTGGAGGTGTCCTTATTTCAAGTGTGTTCTTGTAGGTACCTTCTAGCGTATGCTATGGCTTCAATGGCATCGCTCGTCACTTTTGGCTCACTTGTTCCTGAACCCATTTATTCAAAGAACAAAAAGGGTGTGGCTTTTGTGTGTACACATTGGTTGTTTCTCAATTCATACTACAGGTGCTCTGAGCACGGAAATTGGAGCACAGGAGGGTCGGAGTATGAGTCTAAATCGAAGTATAGAAATGGAGCACAGGGGGCACTTCTCAAATGCGTACTCTGTTTTTACAGTGGCTTGCGAAAGTATTCAACACCTTGGCATTTTTCCTTTTTTGTTGCCTTACAATCTGGAATTAAAATAGATTTATTGAGGGTTTGTATCATTTGATTTACACAACATTGAACAACTTTGAAGGGTTGCTCAACCCTAAAGTTTTGCACTTGAAGTGACCTATGGTTTCAAAACTCTTGCTCAATTTGCATATTCAGTGCTTATTTTATAGGCCTAAAAAATACTTTCACCAAATCTATTAGAACATAGATGTCAAAAAAAGAGAAGAAAATTACTTTTTCATTAAAGAAAAAATGTTCAGTGAATATTGTCTATTCAAATAAAGTTTGGAAAGGAGCCTGATCTACAGTGCCTTGCAAAAGTATTCAACCCCCTTGGCATTTTTCTGTTATTGATTTTTGGTGGGTTTGTGTCATTTGATTTACACAACATTCCTACCACTTTGAAGATGCAAAATATTTTTTGTTGTGAAACAAACAATAAATAAGACAGAAATAAAACATAAAACTTGAGCGTGCATAATTATTAACCCCCCCAAAGGCAACACTTTGTAGAGACAACTTTTGCAGCAATTACAGTTGCAAGTCTCTTAGGAAATGTTAGGATATATGATGCTGCCACCACCATGCTTCACTGTGGGGATGAGAGACATAGCATTTTCCTTGATGGCCAAAAAGCTAAATTTCCGTCTCATCTGACCAGAGTACCTTCTTTCATATATTTGGGGAGTCTCCCACATGCCTTTTGGAGAACACCAAATGTGTTTGCTCATTTTCTTCTTTAGCCTCTAGCGACTCCCAAACCCGCATGTGGGAGCGTAATCTTCGCCTGAAACTAATTAGCATAACGCAGCGGACATAAATATCCCTAGAAAATATTCCTATTCATGAAAATCACAAATTAAATATATTGAGACACAGCTTAGCCTTTTGTTAATCACCCTGTCATCTCAGATTTTCAAAATATGCTTTACAGCCAATGCTAGACAAGCATTTGTGTAAGTTTATAATAGCCTAGCATAGCATTATGCCTTGCTAGCAGCAGGCAACCTTGTCACGGAAATCAGAAAAGCAATCAAATTAAATTGTTTACCTTTGATGGAATTCGGATGCTTTCACTCATGAGACTCCCAGGTAGATAGCCAAAGTTCATTTTTTCTCAAAATATTATTTTTGTAGGCGAAACAGCTCCGTTTGTTCTTCACGTTTGGCTGAGAAATCGCCCGAAAATTGCGGTCACCACAACGGCAAACTTTTTTTCCAAATTAGCTCCATAATATCGACAGAAACATGGCAAACATTGTTTAGAATCCATCCTCAAGGTGTTTTTCTAATATCTATTCGATAATATATCCGTCGGGACAATTCCTTTTTCTCTAGGACCGATTGGAGTAATGGCTACCTCTGTACTTTACACGAGAATCTCTCTCGGAGCCACCATGTGACCACTTACGCAATGTGCCCCCATACGGCTATTCTTCAACAGAACTACGTCACAATGCTGTAGACACCTTGGGGAATACGTAGAATGCGTAAGCTCATTGATGGTACATTCACAGCCATATAGGGATTCATTGGAACACAGCGCTTTCAAAACCTGGGGCACTTCCGGGTTGGATTTTTCTCAGGCTTTCGCTTGCAACATCAGTTCTGTTATACTCACAGACAATATCTTTACAGTTTTGGAAACGTTAGAGTGTTTTCTATTCAAAGCCGTCAATTATATGCATATTCTAGCATCTTTTCCTGACAAAATATCCTGTTTAAAACCTGAATGTTTTTTTTCCAAAAATGACAATACTAGAGTTCCAAGAGGTTTAAGCAATGGCTTTTTTCTGGCTACTCTTCAGTAAACCCCAGCTCAAGTGGTCCTATGGACAGATACTCCAATCTCCGCTGTGGAGCTTTGTCTCTTTGTTGCCTCTCTGATTAATGCCTTCCTTGCCTTGTTCTAGAGTTGTGGTGGATGGCCCCCTCTCTTGGCAGGTTTGTTGTGCTGCCATAATCTTTCAATTTTTTAATAATGGATTTAATGGTGCTCTGTGGGATGTTCAACGTTTTGGATATTTTTTTATAACCCAACCCTGATCTGTACTTCTCCACAACTTTGTCCCTAACCTGTTTGGAGAGCTCCTTGGTTTTCATGGTGCCGCTTGCTTGGTGGTGACCCTTGCTTAGTGGTGTTGTAGACTCTGGGGCCTTTCAGAGCAGGTCTATATACACTGAGATCTGAGATCATGTGATTGCACACAGGTGGACTTTAACTAATTATGTGACTTCTGGAGGTAATTGTTTGCACCAGATCTTATTTAGGTGCTTCATAGCAAAGAGGGTGAATACATATGCACCCACCACTTTTCCATTTTTGTTTAATTTTTTTAATCAAGTTAATTTTTTAATTTCACTTCACCAATTTGGACTATTTAGTGTATGTCCATTATATGAAATCATAATCAAAATCAATTTAAATGACCATTTGTAATGCAACAAAATAGGTAAAATGCCAAGGGTGATGAATATTTTGGCAAGACACTGTCTTGTCATACATCGATGCAAGCTTCAACGGAAAGTATGGAAAGAAATTTGACGCAACCACATAAAAAACTACATTTCCTAAACAAAGGTGGCTATTATTTGAGCTCAAGCGAGAGAAAATACACTCTACAGACTTTGGAATGAAATATTGTCTACTCACATCTCATATGTTATCTGACGCCAATATTTTATCTTGATATGTTAATAAATACATACTGTGTTAATTGTGGGATGTTTACCTGCCTACAAACCTACTACTACTATCTGGCTAGCTACTACTGTTAGCTAGCCAGATAGCCACAAAGAATTGTTAGCTAGCTACCCTAGAAGTATTGACATCTAACTTGCATAACATTAGTTTTAGGTAATTTTTGCCATACTATCTGGTTAGCTACATTATTACGATTCACATATAGCTGATAATTGTGAAGCAGAATGCTTGCTTTGTGTATATCTTATTTAATCTCTATTGCCATTTTCCTGGCTGGAAGAAGGTTCAGTGTAAGTCCATAGTATGTCATTAGGGCTAACTGGCTAGCTAGCCAGCCACGAATAATTGGTACATATACCTTGCATAACATTAGCTTTAAGTCGTTGTTGCGTGTTTAACCAGTTGGCCAGGTACAATATTACAATTCACATATTTCTAGCTGAAAATTATGAAGTAAAATGTTTGCTTTGTGTATATCATGTTGTTTCATCTATTGTTGCCATTGTCCTAGCTGGAAGAAGGTTCAGTAAATGCGTAGGCGCACGTAAGGTAATACAGTAGATGCAGTGTGGGTGCTTCTGAAATGTAATGTTTTATGCATTCTCTACACTCTTGTCCTCACAAGAAAGTAACCAAGAGAACACCTTTGGAGAATGCAATCGGAGCATGAGAGTGTGGAGAACAGTAGGATACATATTGAGAAACACCCATAGTTAGCTGTGACCTTGTTGCTTGTTGGTGAACTGGGTATTGCGTTTTTTTCATGGTTTTATTCAGAAAACCATTTAAATATGCATAAGGTAGGGAGGTGACCTTTGTGGCACTGAACATTTATAAAAACCTGCAGCTCACATATCTAACACAAAATGCACATAAAAGCAAGTCATGTCCACATATGCAACAAATAAGTGACTAATCATGCTCCACCTTTTCATTGTGGATTGAATCAATGTATCACACTCCAAATGACCTCGCCATGTTAACTGAAGAGTGGCCCGGGTCGTGACCCAGACACCTACCCATTTGACCCTTAAGAGGACAGAGCAGTTTTGGGTGGTTTCTCACCAGCATATACTGTAGGTTTAAATGAACCACTAAGCATCTCATTTAGCAGTTTTATATCCCTGGCTCGCCACATCTCCTTGTCATCCTTTTCTAAGGCAGTTGAGGTGTCAGACTGATGAAGGAAGACAGGAAAAACGTTCCATCAGTGACATCATAATGCCAGAAAGACATATCGAGAGAAATTGTGGAAGTAAATGTGTCTATTCAATCAAATTTATTGTAAATGTCAGTGAATGTGCATTCAGGCAGGACTCCCGAGCCTCCAAAGGCTGTGGATATGTAACCCGATACCCCAGAGTCATCTGAGGAAAACTAAATTGAAACAGGAAAGTGCGGCTGTCAGACAGAACAATCGCGAAGAAGTTGATTTCTAAGTGAATAACCTTGATACGCCTTGATAAAACCAGCAGTGTGCGTGTAAAGTTTTAGACTGATCCAATGAACAATTGTATTTCTGTTCAAAATGTTGTATCAAGACTGCCCAAATGTGCCTAATTGGTTTATTAATAACTTTTCAAGTTCATTCCTGTGCACTCTCCTCAAACAATAGCATGGTATTATTTCACTGTAATAGTTACTGCAAATTGGACAGTGCAGTTAGATTAACAATAATTTCAGCTTTCTGCCAATATCAGATAAGTCTATGTCCTGGGAAATGTTCTTATTACGACCTTTAAACATTGCTCGTGTTTCTTGGTCCAATCAAGTCTTTTCTTCTTATTGGTGTGTTTTAGTAGTGGTTTCTTTGCAGCAATTCGACCATGAAGGCCAGATTCACGCAGTCTCTGATGAACAGCTGATGTTGAGATGTGTCTGTTACTTGAACTCTGTGAAGCATTTATTTGGGCTGCAATCTGAGGTGCAGTAAACTCTAATGAACTTATCCTCTGCAGCAGAGGTAACTCTGGGTCTTCCTTTCCCGTAGCGGTACTCATGAGAGCCAGTTTCATCGTAGCGCTTGGTGGTTTTTGCGATTCCACTTGAAGAAATGTTCCGTATTGACTGGCTTCATGTCTTAAAGTAATGATGGTCTGTCATTAATCTTTGCTTGTTTGAGCTGTTCTTGCCATTATATGATTTTAGTATTTTACAAAATAGGGCTATCTTCTGTATACCACCCCTACCTTGTCACAACACAACTGATTGGCTCAAACGCATTAAGGAAAGAAATTCCACAAATTAACTTTTAACAAGATAAACCTGTTAATTGAAATGCATTCCAGGTGACTATGTCATGAAGCTGGTTGAGAGAATGTCAAGAGTGTGCAAAGCTGTCATCAAGGCAGCTTTGGCTACTTTGAAGAATCTCAAATATAAAATACATTTGTTTACTACATGATTCCATATGTGTTATTTAATTTAAAAAAAATGTAAACAACCAACATGTATATGTTCCTGTTGTGTCTTTGGCTATGCCGGATTAAGTTATATGACATGCTATTCTATAAAATAATTTCTCCGTAATTAATATTACCTGATTGAGCTAATCATGTAAATGTAAATAACTAGAGAGTCGGGCACCACGAAATAATATTTATAGAGCTGGTATCTTCCGAATAAACTCTTAAAGACCTAGTAATATGGGGCCTCCCGGGTGGCGCAGTGGTTAAGGGCGCTGTACTGCAGCGCCAGCTGTGCCACCAGAGACTCTGGGTTCGCGCCCAGGCTCTGTCGTAACCGGCTGCGACCGGGAGATCCGTGGGGCAATGCACAATTGGCCTAGCATTGGCCTAGCGTCGTCCGGGTTAGGGAGGGTTTTGCCGGTAGGGATATCCTTGTCTCATCGCGCACCAGCGACTCCTGTGGTGGGCCAGGCGCAGTGCGCGCTAACTAAGGTTGCCAGGTGCACGGTGTTTCCTCCAACACATTGGTGCGGCTGGCTTCCGGGTTGGATGCAAGCTGTGTTAAGAAGCAGTGCGGCTTGGTTGGGTTGTGTATTGGAGGACGCATGACTTTCAACCTTCGTCTCTCCCGAGCCCGTACGGGAGTTGTAGCGATGAGACAAGATAGTAGCTACTAAACAATTGGAAACCACGAAATTGGGGAGAAAGAGGGGTAAAATAAATAAAAATATAAAAAAATTTAAAGACCTAGTAATATTTGACATCAATAGTAGTCAATATTAATCATCATCTTAATTCAGTCTCATATGAAAGTTGTAATTTCTTGGTTATCTGCATGAACCCTGGCTAACAAGTTGAATCAGCAATAGAAAATTGGGTTTAATTATTTATTTACTAAACACCTAACTAATTACACAGAATTACACATAATTAAATCATAACTTGATTACAAATTACGTCATAAAGGAAAAGGTCCCTATCGGACAGAACAGATATGACAGCTTGTTACACAAAAGAAAAGGGTCTGGGTTTGAGTGAAAGAGCGGGAAGACTGAGGAACAAAGGGTGAAGCTGTGCTATTGTAAATACAGTATCTTATGCATTCTAAATTACCGCCCATTTGGAAAACGAAAATGCAATAAATATTTACTCTGAGCTGCGCTTCGGTAGGTTGGTGGTAGATGGATGTCCGTGTTGTCCAACCGAGTCCTTTGTCCTTTGAAGAATGTCTCTGGCTGTCAATTGGATACGTTGGGGTAACGTTGTTGTGTGATAGACGGGATACTCTGTCTGTTTCTTCCTAACCCTCGTTTGCAGCGGCTGTTGCTAACTCAACGTCTAGGAGGTATCACTTCTGTAGTGAGTAAGAGTTCAAAGTTCATACCATTCGCAACCAAAGCCCACGCTGATGTTGGCATCGTTCTGTAGTTATTATCTGAAGCA
Organism: Oncorhynchus tshawytscha; assembly: GCF_018296145.1. Classification (NCBI taxonomy): domain Eukaryota; kingdom Metazoa; phylum Chordata; class Actinopteri; order Salmoniformes; family Salmonidae; genus Oncorhynchus; species Oncorhynchus tshawytscha. The sequence continues at coordinate 33,183,205 of NC_056438.1, forward strand.
TTCTGACATCGGACCGTCGTCCCCACATCCTCGGAACAGGAGGTTATATTGTAGTCCAGGGCTTATATAGGAAGGGAGAGGAGGGCATGTTTGAAAAGTTTTACAGCCCACGTCCCTTCTCAGTGGCGGGCCACTGATTGAGCAGAGCCCTATCTAATGAAAACCCAAATCTCACATTTTAGAAGCTAAAATCACATTTCATCCCATCACAAATAATGTCATATTCAAACATTTAAATTGAACAACAATTCCATGTGAATCCAATAACTCTGATGTGTAGACTTTCCACTGTAGAGTTTATATCATCTTATCATTGATGAGAATGTTTCAGATGACAACCGAACAGACATCATATTCATTAAGTACCACCGCATATGTTCAATTGCTCGGATTACCAGAACATAGTTAATTTCCCCCCACCTTCTGATGTTCCCAGAATCTCTATGTTAACCAAGGGTTTTGCAAATGTAACATCAGTAGGGTAGAGAGAGGAAAAAGGGGGGAAGAGGTATTTATGACTGTCATAAACCTACCTGCCAGCCCAACGCCATGACACTGCGAGTCTCACCTTTCCACAGAGGGCTCATATTAGTGTTATCCAAACTCTTCAGATGCTATAGACAGAAGTTGGCAGATCAGCTATACCTACTTCAGAATAGTTCCAACGCCCTTGTGGGGGTTGTAGAGCAAAACAGTGAACACCATCATGTTCGTGAGAGTCTCATCTTTCCATAGCATCCGAACGGTATGTAGACCAAACTGTTCGGACGTTACAAATGATTTTGTAAGAAGATCAATTTTCTGGATGTCTCATGGTCTGACAAACATCGCAATATCACTGTCACCTTTACAGCAGATGTGGAAGAGAAACATCGGCGGATGTTGTAGAATGAGAAATCTCTAGCTTAAACTGACAGATTTTTATGGTGATTTTGTTATTAAGCTAATCCGATTTCTGTGGGAGTACGAACATTGACTCACACACAATTTCTGTATATTACATTTACAACCTCTTATATTTGCATGAATCCATAATTAATGTATCTATTCATAAGATTATGTATCCCATTATGATCCAGATAGATTAATAATGTGAAACAGAGAAACATTTATGATCTTATTATGGGTGCTAAAGAACAAGCTGAAGACCTGTGTGACATAGTTCAATGCTACATTACATCCAAAGTGGTTTGTCCATGTCCCCCACTCATTTTACAACCTCCAAATTACTGGGGGAATTTATTGCTGGAGTGATCCTGGACTTTTTCAACAATAGGGATAACGTACACAGAAGACAGCAACGCTATAAACCTGCCCATCTCATTCGCTCACTAAGGCTAGCGAACGCAGCCCCTCTCTCCAGCACACAGTGCCTGGCTGTGAATGATCCTCCTTCTCCTAACACCTACACATTAAATAGGCTATTGAGAGAGGGGAACCTCTTCCTTTTGTGTGGGGTTAGCAACTGAAAGAAAAAATGAAAAGCCGACTAAAAGAGCTTCAAACATGATTATTGTGGCTGTAGGGTTGCACTGTGGCCTTCACCAATGGTGTTTAGGCAGTACGAAATACATATTTCTATTTCATTCAACATTCTGTCTCTCTCGCTACTATATGTGATGCATCAACTTAAATAATGCATTTATAAAGTGTAGAATAAAAACTGTGTGCATATTGGAGATTAAATGGTAACCTGCTGAGAAGAAACAATCTTCCATCAAATCAAACCCATACATGCCTTGATATGGCTCTCTCATCCATTCATAAATCAATAGTCATTCCGCAGCATGCTCATCTTTAGTTTAGGAGAATATTGCAGTGCTGCATATTTCGCAAAATAGAGTACAGTCTTAGGAAAAAAAGGGTTACAAAAGGGTTTTTCGGCTGTCCCCATAGGATAACCCTTTTTTCCAGTTAGAACCCAAAAGGGTTCCATGTAGAACCCTCTGTCGAAAAATATTCTACATGGAACCAAATGGGTTCTACCTGCAACTAAAAAGGGCTCTTCAAAGTGTTCTCCTATGGCAGGGTTCCCCAACTTGCAGCGTGCATGGGACTGAGTGAGGACCTTCTGTGATGAGGAAGTCATTGTTTTGGCCCAGATGAAGCCAAGCTGCATTCAGAAAAAGTAAGTACCAATTCATGTTCTGTTGATCGAGCATTGATTGAAATGAAGTTGTAGGGGATGGAGCAAATTACACAGTAATAAGCATAAGTAGCACCATAAAGTCCTTTACTGATTTCAATGTAGCAAATTGCCTCCTTATATCATATTCCTATTACTTTTCCAATGAGAGCAAGAGAGCTCGTCATTTTTTTTACTATGGTGTATTTAGAAATTATACTCCCTGAAGTCTTTGACCTCAATTTGTGAACATTGTTTTGAGCGTTTTTTCCCAGTTATGGTTTTGCTTCCAATGAATTCAAATTAAGAGGAACACACAACCTTCACAGTTTTTTATTTCAACCTGGTTAAACTTTTGTACTGTTTATTAACAACCACAACAATTATCCCTTGTTTCGCTCTCTACCTTAACATCTCTCCTTTCAAATTCATCCATCCCTCCTATCTGTGCCTCATAGGCTTCCACTACAAAGGGACTCCAGACACTTTCAAATATCTTCCACTGATCTCCTCCTGCAGATACTGACCCACGTGGGATGCCTCTACTAATCACTTTCCAGAACCACTCTGGGGCTGGAAGGCAGAGCGATAAAGAGAGCCCCTGGCTTTACTCGGGCCTTACCGGGCCTCTGTGCCTCTGTCTCTGCCTTAGCAGTGAGAGACAGAAAGGGGCTTCAAAGTGGGTTTGAAATCACCTTTTGTCAATCTATAGAATATTATACTTCAGTCTTACCATCCTACTGTCCATCTGTTGACCTATAATGAGAGCATTATAGGAAAATATGGCTGGAAAATCACCTCAATGCAATGTAAATTGTGTTTCATTTTCTCGCCAAAGTAAACGGTGGTGGATGTTGTTTATCTCCACTATCTCCCATAGGGTGTAATATGTAGAGGAATCTGATAAATGCAGGAGCCCAGAGAGGCTCTCAATGGTGTGCGTACTGGGAGCAGAGTCAGGTGCAGGTGAGCAGAGAGTTGTGAACCGGTGCGCACTTTATTTCGGCAGGAGAAACCAACAGACGGACGCCGCTGCGTTGAAACCTCCATCCAATATGCCAAAGTGCAAAAACGCACAAACAGTCACAACAATAAAGTACAAACAAATAAACATACCTCGTGAATATAAAACACGGAATAAACGCACACCAGAATTAGCGCGTCAAAAATGACACGTAACACGAAACAATCACACACAAAGACATGAGGGGGAACAGAGGAATAAATACATGTAGTGTGATTGGGGAATGAAAACCAGGTGTGCAGGAAACAAGACAAAATTAAGGCATAAATAAAAAATGGAGCGGCGATGGCTAGAAAGCCGGTGAATTCGACCGCAGAACGCCAGAACAAGGAGAGGAGCCAACTTTGGCGGTGACAGAGGCCAGTTTCTCGTAGATGCTCCGAATTTACAATTACACATTTCATTACCATTTTACTTGCCTGTGTATCTTGGAGCGTCTTCTGTTACTTCTGTTACATACTCCCTGTACATAATCATGTGGGTCCTGACAGGGGGAAAACTAAAACAGACAGGTGCAAGGGTAGGGGGGCAGTTGTAGGTTGACAGATGGTACATGTTTCTGTGTAAACACACATGTCCATCTGCGTGCATGTATGTGTGCTAACATTTGTGTTTGTGTGCATGCTGTGTGTGTGCTGTGCATGTACTCTATGTATGTGTGCCTGAATGCATCAATATTTGTGTGTGTTTGTGATTAAGATAGAGGTGAAAGCATTCAGTGATGGTGCGAACAAGGTTTTCCCAGTAGCAGCAGCACACAGCACTCCAGTCTGGATCTTTTAATGTCTCCTCTTCAGACTTGACTGACACTATCCTCCGTAAGCCTGCCAAATCCAAATCAAGAATTAATATTGTAGGCATATGTAACAATGAATTTCACAGATAAGGAGGGACGAGGTGAGTGCGATTAAGGGTGTGCGCGAGTGTGCATTGAAGAGAGATATAGGAGGAGTGTGTGTGTGCTCGTTTGTGTGTGTGTGTCTGCGTGTGTGTGTGTCTGCGTGTGTGTGTGTGTGTCTGCGTGTGTGTGTGTGTGTCTGCGTGTGTGTGTGCGTGTTTACCTGTGTATGTGTGTACATACATGTGTGTGTGTGTGTGTGTGTGCGTGCACGCGTGCGTGTGTGTGCGTGCTTGCATGATGTACAATTGCATTCAATAAAAATAACACTCCCCCTACAATCAAAGATGGGATAATTTTGATACTGCTGTGGGGTTGCTTTGCTCCCTTTGGCAATAGGGGCCTTGAACGTGAGCAATAGGGGCCTTGAACGTGCGCACTCCAGTTGAGGAGTGACGGACTGGAGGGGTCACAAGGTCACAAAAAGTTATATTTCTGTACTAGCCTGGTCACACCAGATCCACTGCAGTATTAGACATTTGTTCAGGTACCAAGGGCTGCAGGAAATGCCTTCAATACCGTCCACTAGGAGCAACGTGAGCTCCTATTACTATCTAGTAGGCTTGCAGCTAGCTAGGGAGTTGTGGATAGGGATAGAGGAAGAGCTTGAGTCTAATCCATCAGTTAAAGGAAGATATACTGTATTAGGTTCTTTTTGGGCTGCATCTCAATCCACTGCATCCGCCAATGCCACCCTTCCGCAGCTGCAGTGAAAGGTGGCAGAGCTAGAATGGTGTTTGTCAGACCATGAGACATCCCAAAAAATTGGTCTTCTTAAGAAGACGTTGGTAGCATCCAAACGTTTTGGTCACGTTTTGCTCTACAACTTCTGTCTCTAGCGTCCAGACAGTTTGGACTACAGACTATGGAAAGGTGAGACTCTCATGTAGCCGTGTACCAGTATTCAGACCCCTTGATTTTTTTCCACAATTTGTTACATTACAGCTTTATTCTAAAATGGATTAAATAAACATTTTATCCGTCAATCTACAAACATTTCCCCCATAATGACAAAGTGACAGCAGGTTTCTATACATTTTTGCCAATAAAATATGTATTTTTTTACATAAGTATTCAGACACTTTGCTATGAGACATGTAGGTAGAGTTAAAGTGACTATGCATAGAGAGTAGAAGTAGTGTAAATAAGGGGACGGGGGTGGTGGGTGGTGGGTTAGGACAATGCAAATAGTCTGGGTAGTCCATTTCAATAGCTGTTCAGGAGTCGTATGGAGGTAGAAGCTGTTAAAGCGTCCAGGTTAGAGTCCCGCTCCTTGAAAGCGGCAGCTCTACACTTTAGCTCAGTGTGGATGTAATCCTGTAATCCTGCAATCCTTGGCTTCCGGTTGGGGTATGTATGTACGGTCACTGTGGGGACGACATCATTGATGCACTTATTGATGAAGCCAGTGACTGATGTGATGTACTCCTCAATAACATTGGAAGAATTCCGGAACAATTTCCAGTCTGTGCTATCAAAACAGTCCTGTAGTTTAGCATCTGCGTCATCAATCAGGTATTTATGGTAGAGTGGCCAGACGGAAGCCAGTCGGAGTTTGCCAAAAGGAACCTAACTAAAGGACTCTCAGACTATGAGGAACAAGATTATCTTATCTGATGAAACCAAGATTGATGCCTACAGTGAAGCATGGTCTTGGAAGCATCATGCTGTGGAGATTTATTTCAGCGGCAGGGACTGGGAGACTAGTCAGGATCGAGGGAAATATGAACGGAGCTAAGTACAGAGACATCCTTGAAGAAAACTTGCTCTAGAGCACTCAGGACCTCAGACTGAGGAGAAGGTTCAACTTCCAACAGGGCAACGACCCTAAATCTTCGCTCCCCATCCAACCTGACAGAGCTAGCTGAGAACAACGGGAGAAACTCCCCAAATAAAGGTGTGCCAAGCTTGTAGCGTCACACCCAAGAAGACTGAAGGCTGTAATCGCTGCCAAAGGTGCTTAAACAAAGTACAGGGTCTGAATACTTATGTAAATGTGATATTTCATTTTTTAATATTTTGTATACATTTAGAAAAACCTGTTTTTGCTTTGTCATTATGGTTTATTGTATGTAGATTGATGAAGGAATTAAAAAATAATAATTTTTAGAATAAGGCTTTCATGTAACAAAATGTGGAAAAAGTCAAAGGGTCTGAATACTTTCCGAATGTGCTGTATACTGTATATGGAGATAGTTTAGTTCCTAAAACAACTGGTTAAATTCCTTTATATTTTTTAACTATCTGTTGTATGAAGCTGTTATTCAATGTATTTCTATGAGCTAATAGCAGTGAGGCCAAAATGTTTTATCCCCCAAAAAATGTGTAATACATTTTTTTGATACCTTAATGGGTCCTACAATTCTATATAAAATAGCTAAATGATCCTTGGTATGAGCATCTTAAAACAATTCCATATGTTAGCTTAGTAAAATTTGAGATGGCCTAAAATCAAGTTCAATGCCTGCTTTTTGATTAATATGTCAATCCGAATATAGAGTCAGAGTCTTTTGTTTATAGAGTCAGAGCCTTATCATTTAGATTTTGGGTCAAACTACTCGTCTCCATTTTCCATGTCCATGCCATTGATTGTTGTATTCTTTTGACAATACGGAGCCAAGCAGAGTCTAGTTGTACCACCATAATTGCTGGACCTGTGCTTAAAAGTTTGGTGTGGGTTGGCCCAATAGTGTCAGTCAGTTATTACTTTGTTACTTTCCCCTCTATATGTCCTATATACAGTGGGGCAAAAAAGTATTTAGTCAGCCACCAATTGTGCAAGTTCTCCCACTTAAAAAGATGAGAGGCCTGTAATTTTCACCATAGGTACACTTCAACTATGACAGACAAAATGAGAAAAATAAATCTTATTCAAACTGATTTTCCAAATAAATAAATTAATTTTCCTACAATGTGATTTTCTGGATTTTCTTTTCTCATTTTGTCTGTCATAGTTGAAGTGTACCTATGATGTAAATTACAGGCCTCTCATCTTTTTAAGTGGGAGAACTTGCACAATTGGTGGCTGACTAAATACTTTTTTGCCCCACTGTATCACCCTCTCATAATCCAGCCAATGTATTCCTGTCCCCTAGCATTCACAGCCCTGCTTTTTGGGGGGTGGTCTGGGGGTCACGGTGGGCTAGACACATTCATAAAACCATGCTTTTGAGATAGACAAGGACTTTTTATGGGCATAATTTGAAATTGGCACTGGGGGGTTAAAGTGGAGGGGTGTAGGGAGGAGCGATTAGGGGGTAGGTTGAGTGTTTGTGAAGCTCAGTTGGCTGGTTCCTAATGGAACTATATGTTGAACTTGTACTGTTCACTTATTACCCAGTGTAGCAGGAGTAGACAGGTGGGGGGTTAGGGGGTGGAGCGTTATGGGGGGCTGTTCCAGAGGGATTTTTCTTGGCCAAAAAGTTCTCTCGTCTTTCACAAATAGCTGGGCATAATACCCCCCCTCCATTAGTAGGCACAGAGCAAAAAGAACAAGGGAGAGAAAGGAATATAGAGTAGACACCTGCATGTCTAATTTAACACATATTAGTCCACAGTCCTCTCATGATGTACTGTACAGACTCGGCCATTTGTTTTATGTAAATTGCAATCAATCACAGATGCGATACATTATGGATAATATCCAATAAAGTCTGAGAGGAAGCAGAATTACTGAGGCAAGCAGAATCCCTCCGCCACTCCTCTGAGAGCATTAGCATTTCTCCCTGTGGGCAGAAATTGGTATTTGAAGGTGAGAGAACGAGAGACAGAGAGAGAGTGAGAGAGGCCGAAGCCATTTGGATTTAGCCTTAGTTTCCAAGATTATTTTCAAAGTGCTATGTTATAGAAGGTTATAGATGCCATAAACTCAATTTCCCCGAAAGATAAAAGAAAGACAAATGTATTTTGCCTGTGATCAGGGCACTTTTTTTTTCTTCGTTCCTGGAAAGGTGTTGAGGGGTTGAGGCATGTCAGTTTACTGCATTTTCAACCATGTGTTATGTATTGGGGGGGAAGACCTCGTGGCAAAGGGGTTCTCCTACTGTGCCGGGGTACAAGGGCTCTCAGGGTCATTTCATGCACATATCACCTCTCTCTAACCCAACTGCATTTTAAATGAGAAAGTATTGTAGTGCATGCCTTCTCTTTGTCTTGCCCTCGCCATCTCTCTCTAGCTTTTCCCTCTGTCTACAGTTGAAGTTTGTGTGTGTTCGCGCATGCATGCATTAAACTTCAACTGTAGACAGAGAGAAAAGGTATGCGCTAACAGACACACAACGTTCCATTATGGTTACTGATCATATAATCCAAAGTGTCTAATCACAGCTCTCATACCATTTTTATGTCTCTGCATGCAGCTTGAAGGAAGTTGCTTACTATCGTTAGCTCAACTGCTAACTACGGTGAGCACAATGACTGGAAATCTATGGTAACATGCATGCATGCAGTTATATAGCACTGGCTCACAAAACTACCTTCAACTTCCTTCATACTGGATGCAGAGACATAAAAATGGTATCCATGAGTTCATCTGACTCTGGGGAAGTAGATAAAGGGCTTAATTGCCAAAATCCCAAAGTATCCCTGTAACCTATACCAACTTCTTATTGGTGGGAAGTTACCAACGACCTCTGTTCCAGTAATGGGATTGGTTGAGCAGAATAGACAAAGGGAGACAGAGTAATCATGGCTATGGTGACCGGGTTAATTTGAGCTGTCTCTCTCCCAGAGAAAGGTAGTCTTTGAGATGTGACACTTCCTAGATATTATCTCATCTTCTCCACCATAATGACATCTGTGGGCTCCTTTCCTATTATTTTCCAGAAATGTGACATCTAAAAATAACACAAAGTATTCTGGGAATTAAGGGAGAATATTGCTCATATTTCCTGAGTGAGATCTAACTACTGGGATATGGCGGGGTTTAGGTCATATTGGACAGTCTTGTTCCGATGAATTTCATCTAATGTACATATACAGCAGTCTTTCTATTATAAGTATGCTTCAGATTAAAAAGGCTTTGAAACCTTCTGTCCATATCGAGGCTAAAATGCAAGACAAGAAAAAATGTCGTGTCCATAATAATAACTTGATTTGCAGAAGAGACAAAACAGGGCATATTCTGTCTCGTGAAGATTTAATGAAAAGTGAAGAAAATTACCCTCAAGGTCAAAGCAGCAATGTTTTGCCTCCCGAGTGGCACAGCAGTCTAAGGCACTGCATCTCAGTGCGAGAGGTGTCACTACAGTCGCTGGTTCACATCCAGCCACGATTGGGAGTCCCATAGGGCGGTGCACAATTGGCCCTGCATCGTCTGAAGTAGGCCGTCATTGTGAATAAGAATTTGTTCTTAACTGACTTGCCTGGTACAATAAAAGGCAGTTAACCCACTGTTCCTAGGCCGTCATTGAAAATAAGAATTTGTTCTTAACTGTTAACCCTCGCAAGGCTGCAGGCCCAGACGGCATCCCCAGCCGCGCCCTTAGAGCATGCGCAGACCAGCTGGCCGGTGTGTTTACGGACATATTCAATCAATCCCTATACCAGTCTGCTGTTCCCACATGCTTCAAGAGGGCCACCATTGTTCCTGTTCCCAAGAAAGCTAAGGTAACTGAGCTAAACGACTACCGCCCCGTAGCACTCACTTCCGTCATCATGAAGTGCGTTGAGAGACTAGTCAAGGACCATATCACCTCCACCCTACCTGACACCCTAGACCCACTCCAATTTGCTTACCGCCCAAATAGGTCCACAGACGATGCAATCTCAACCACACTGCACACTGCCCTAACCCATCTGGACAAGAGGAATACCTATGTGAGAATGCTGTTCATCGACTACAGCTCGGCATTCAACACCATAGTACCCTCCAAGCTTGTCATCAAGCTCGAGACCCTGGGTCTCGACCCCGCCCTGTGCAACTGGGTACTGGACTTCCTGACGGGCCGCCCCCAGGTGGTGAGGGTAGGCAACAACATCTCCACCCCGCTGATCCTCAACACTGGGGCCCCACAAGGGTGCGTTCTGAGCCCTCTCCTGTACTCCCTGTTCACCCATGACTGCGTGGCCACGCACGCCTCCAACTCAATCATCAAGTTTTAGCGGACGACACAACAGTGGTAGGCTTGATTACCAACAACGACGAGACGGCCTACAGGGAGGAGGTGAGGGCCCTCGGAGTGTGGTGTCAGGAAAATAACCTCACACTCAATGTCAACAAAACTAAGGAGATGATTGTGGACTTCAGGAAACAGCAGAGGGAACACCCCCTATCCACATCGATGGAACAGTAGTGGAGAGGGTAGCAAGTTTTAAGTTCCTCGGCATACACATCACAGACAAACTGAATTGGGCCACTCACACAGACAGCATCGTGAAGAAGGCGCAGCAGCGCCTCTTCAACCTCAGGAGGCTGAAGAAATTTGGCTTCTCACCAAAAGCACTCACAAACTTCTACAGATGCACAATCGAGAGCATCCTGGCGGGCTGCATCACCGCCTGGTACGGCAACTGCTCCGCCCACAACCGTAAGGCTCTCCAGAGGGTAGTGAGGTCTGCACAACGCATCACCGGGGGAAAACTACCTGCCCTCCAGGACACCTACACCACCCAATGTTACAGGAAGGCCATAAAGATCATCAAAGACAACAACCACCCGCCTGTTCATCCCGCTATCATCCAGAAGGCGAGGTCAGTACAGGAGCATCAAAGCTGGGACCGAGAGACTGAAAAACAGCTTCTATCTCAAGGCCATCAGACTGTTAAACAGCCACCACTAACATTGAGTGGCTGCTGCCAACACACTGACACTGACACTGACTCAACTCCAGCCACTTTAATAATGGGAATTGATGGGAAATGATGTAAAATATATCACTAGCCACTTTAAACAATGCTACCTAATATAATGTTACATACCCTACATTATTCATCTCATATGCATACGTATATACTGTACTCTATATCATCTACTGCATCCTTATGTAATACATGTATCACTAGCCACTTTAACTATGCCACTTTGTTTACATACTCATCTCATATGTATATACTGTACTCGATACCATCTACTGTATCTTGCCTATGCTGCTCTGTACCATCACTCATTCATATATCTTTATGTACACATTCTTTATCCCCTTACACTGTATATAAGACAGTAGTTTTGAAATTGTTAGTTAGATTACTTGTTGGTTATTACTGCATTGTCGGAACTAGAAGCACAAGCATTTCGCTACACTCACATTAACATCTGCTAACCATGTGTATGTGACAAATAAAATTTGATTTGATTTGATTTAACTGACTTGTCTAGTTAAATAAAGCTAAAATAAATAAAAAACATAGTGGGACAATTTATGTTTGAGGCTTTACTGAGCCATATAAACTTCTCTCTTCGAGGAGAGCACACTGCACTTCACACATATTTGCGCAGATCAAGTGTGCATATATTATCGCAGTCTTGCAAGTTTTGGAACATTTTCTTGCTGGCACTCGCTTTGCCTTCCTTGTTGTCCTTACAAATAATAACTTTGGACATGGATACGTTCCTTTCAAAGTAAGTTCCTTATTTTCTGTATATCTTGTGGTCGTTTCTACTGTAGGAGCATACACTATGTATGAATGCATGGAGCATTACAGTTTTATTCACATGTTTTCAAGGACTAGTGACTTATAATGCATTCCGATTATTTCATATATTGTAATGGACATATATGATGTGTGTAAAGTACTTTTTTGAAAGCTGTACGGATTATAATGAGATAAGCTATTTGCCAGCTATGTGTGGCGCCATGTTTGTTGACATTATACAATGATTTCTGGGTGTCACGTAATCTGTCAACACAAAGATGTTACATTGAGGTGAAGGAATGGTTCACTCATCTTTCAGGTATACTTCCAGAAGTCAAAGAAGAGAAGTGGATGATCGTAGACATCACACCCCCTTCAACATGCAAACTATAAACAGACCAAACTCATGTTGTCTCCGCTTATTATCTTTGGTTGATTCGAAAAAAACAACCATGATGGTGCGCACAGCTACCCATCATCGGATTACTTTCGATTTCTAGATAGTGTTTAACTTCTTGGATATAGGGGGCGCTATTTTAATTTTTGGATGAAAAACGATCCCATTTTAAACAAGATATTTTGTCACGGAAAGATGCTCGACTATGCATATAATTGACAGCTTTGGAAAGAAAACACTCTGACGTTTCCAAAACTGCAAAGATATTGTCTGTGAGTGCCACAGAACTGATGTTACAGAAAAAAACCCAGATAAAAATCCAATCAGGAAGTGCCGCATTTTTTTAAACCGCCTCATGGCAATGACTCCTTATATGGCTGTGGAGGAGCTAGGAGTCAGCTTACGTTTTCCATGTTTTCCCCAAGGTGTCTGCAGCATTGTGACGTATTTGTAGGCATATCATTGAAAGATTGACCATAAGAGACTGCATCTACCAGGTGGTCGCTTGGTGTCCTCCGTCGCAATTATTGCATAATCTCCAGCTGCAGTATTTTTCCGTTTGCTTCTGATGAGAAACCAACTGCCACGAATGATTTATCATCGAATAGATATGTGAAAAACACTTTGAGGATTGATTCTAAACAATGTTTGCCATGTTTCTGTCGATATTATGGAGCTAATTTGGAAAAAAGTTTGGCGTAGTAGTGACTGCATTTGTTTTTTTTTCTTAGCCAAACGTGATGAACAAAACGGAGCTATTTCTCCTACACAAATTATATTTTTGGAAAAATGAACATTTGCTATCTAACTGAGAGTCTCGTTATTGAAAACATCCAAAGTTCTTGAAAGGTAAATTATTTTATTTGAATGCTTCTTGTTTTTGTGAAAATGTTGCCTGCTGAATGCTAGGCTTAATGCTATGCTAGGCTATCAATAGTCTTACACAAATGCTTGTGTAGCTTTGGTTGAAAAGCATATTTTGAAAATCTGAGATGACAGTGTTGTTAACAAAAGGCTAGCATTTTCACTTTTGGATGAATAGCATGCCCAGAGTGAACTGCCTCATACTCTGTCCCAGATGCTAATATATGAATATTATTATTACTATTGGATAGAGAACACTCTGTTTCTGAGGATAGCACCTCCGTAAACAAAACTGTTTGAATTATGTCTGTGAGTATAACAGAACTCGTATGGCATGCAAACTTCCAAACAGGAATTGGAAATTCTGGGGCTGGTTGATTTTCAACTCATCGCCTATTCACATCCCAGTAAGATATGGATCTGTTCGCACTTCCTACACCTTCCACTAGATGTCAACAGTCAGTAGAACGTGGAATGAAGCCTCTAGTGTGATGTGGGGCCGGATGGCAGCTATTTGAGTCAGTGGTCTGGCAGAATGCCAGTTCCTGGTCAGGCGCATGGCTCATGATATCGCCATGCGTTCCATTACTCTGTAGACAAAAACGAATTCTCCGGTTGGAACGTTATTGGATATATATGATAATAACATCCTGAAGATTGATTCTCTACTTAGTTTGACCAGTTTATTCGACCTGGAATATAACGTTTTGAAGTTTTCGTCCGAGTTCGCCTGGACCGGTGCCAGCTTTGGACATGTGAACTAAACGTGCTAGCAAAAGTAGCTAATTGAACACTAGTAATGGACATTATCGAACAAAACAACAATTCATTGTGGAACTAGGATTCCTGGCACTGCATTCTGATGAAAGATCATCAAATGTAAGGGCATATTTATAATGTAATTTCGTATTTCTGTTGACTCCAACATGGCGGAGAAATGTTGCATGGTATGCTTTTTTCGTAAAGTTTACAAAAAATCTGACACAGCGGTTGCATTAAGAACAAGTGTATCTTTAATTATATGTAAAACATGCATCTTTCATCAAAGTTTATGATGGGTATATTTCTGTTATTTATATGACGTGGCTCTCTGTATTTACTCTGGATATTTTGGAGGCATTTCTTTACATGGCGCCAATGTAAACCTAGATTTGTGGATATAAATATGCATATTGTTGAACAAAACATAAATGTATTGTGTAACATGATGTCCTATGATTGTCATCTGATGAAGATTATCAAAGGTTAGTGATTAATTGTATCTCTATTTCTGGTTTTGTGACTATCTTTGGCTAGGAAAAATGGCTGTGTTTTTTGGGATTTGGTGGTGATCTAACGTAAATATATGTTGTGTTTTCGCTGTAAAACATTTTTAAAAATCGGACATGATGGGTAGATTAACAAGATGTTTATCTTTCATTTGCTGTATTGGACTTGTTGTCAGGCATATGTGTATAGGTGGCAGGGAAGTCAGGCACAGGAGAGTCAAACGGAGTGTAAAATGGAGTCTTTTAATAATGTCATAGTAACATGCTCCATAACACTAAACAGGAAAAAGAACATAAACAAATATGGGTACGAAGACCCGTCGCGCACCTATACAACAAAAACACTACACTGACAATAAACAATCTCTGACAAAGACATGAGAGGAAACAGAGGGTTAAATACACAACAGGTAATGAATGGGATTGAAAACAGGTGTGGGCAAGACAAAACAAGACCAATGGAAAATGAAAAATGGATCAATGATGGCTAGAAGACCGGTGACGTCGAACGCTGAGCACCGCCCGAACAAGGAGAGGCAACGACTTTGGTAGAAGTCGTGACACTTGTTAATGTGTGAAAGTTAAATATTTCTTTAAAATACTTTTGAATTTCCCTAATTTCCTTCATTTTTCCTTCCTTTTCAGCAGAATGTTTGGTGGGGTTCAACTAGCGGAACCTGTTTCCTAGACAGGTTAACGCTCCACGTAGTAGAACTTCTAGAGAACATTGGTCTATGTTTTGATCATCACTGAACCCTTTGTTACCCTTGTGCTCTGACACTTTGTGTGGGTTGGGTGCAGGAACGTAGCAATCAGGTCGATTGTAGCGATAATCATATTGATGGCGACGTACTTACAGTTATTTCGACCACGGTGGGTACTGGTATTGTGGTTTTGTGGTAGAAACCGTTGTTGCCCGTGATATCTCAACTCTCTAATGCCTGATAATGCACCCTCTAACTGGATCAATTTGATGTTATTTTAATGGACAAAAAATTTTACTTTTCTTTCAAAAACAATGACATTTCTAAGTGACCCCAAACTCTTGAACGGTACTGTATATGATTAAATGTGATGTTAGATTATGAATTAAAATTATTTTTTCATATGAAGTCTTAACTAGTCAGTGACCACACCCACATGCACATAGATTACTTTTTCTCAGTGCATAAAACCCACTTCTGACTAAATGTACATTACACCAAGCAGGTTTCTAAGTGACCCCAAGGCGCCACCTTTTGCTGCGATTACAGCTGTAAGTCGCTTGGGGTATGTCTCTATCAGTTTTGCACATTGAGAGACTGACATTTTTTCCCATTCCTCCTTGCAAAACAGCTCGAGCTCAGTGAGGTTGGATGGAGAGCATTTGTGAACAGCAGTTTTCAGTTCTTTCCACAGATTCTCGATTGGATTCAGGTCTGGACTTTGATTTGGCCATTCTAACACCTGGATATGATTATTTTTGAACCATTCCATTGTAGATTTTGCTTTATGTTTTGGATCATTGTCTTGTTGGAAGACAAATCTCCGTCCCAGTCTCAGGTCTTTTGCAGACTCCATCAGGTTTTCTTCCAGAATGGTCCTGTATTTGGCTCCATCCATCTTCCCATCAATTTTAACCATCTTCTGTCCCTGCTGAAGAAAAGCAGGCCCAAACCATGATGCTGCCACCACCATGTTTGACAGTGGGGATGGTGAGTTCAGGGTGATGAGCTGTGTTGCTTTTACGCCAAACATAAGATTTTGCATTGTTGCCAAAAAGTTCAATTTTGGTTTCATCTGACCAGAGCACCTTCTTCCACATGTTTGGTGTGTCTCCCAGGTGGCTTGTGGCAAACTTTAAACGAGACTTTTTATGGATATCTTTAAGAAATGGCTTTCTTCTTGCCACTCTTCCATAAAGCCCAGATTTGTGCAATATACGACTGATTGTTGTCCCACCTCAGCTGTAGATCTCTGCAGTTCATCCAGAGTGATCATGGGCCTCTTGGCTGCATCTCTGATCAGTCTTCTCCTTGTATGAGCTGAAAGTTTAGAGGGACGGCCAGGTCTTGGTAGATTTGCAGTGGTCTGATACTCCTTCCATTTCAATATTATCGCTTGCACAGTGCTCCTTGGGATGTTTAAAGCTTGGGAAATCTTTTTGTATCCAAATCCGGCTTTAAACTTCTTCACAACAGTATCTCGGACCTGCCTGGTGTGTTCCTTGTTCTTCATGATGCTCTCTGCGCTTTTAACGGACCTCTGAGACTATCACAGTGCAGGTGCATTTATACGGAGACTTGATTACACACAGGTGGATTGCATTTATCATCATTAGTCATTTAGGTCAACATTGGATCATTCAGAGATCCTCACTGAACTTCTGGAGAGAGTTTGCTGCACTGAAAGTAAAGGGGCTGAATAATTTTGCACGCCAAATTTTTCGGTTTTTGATTTGTTAAAAAAGTTTGAAATATCCAATAAATGTCGTTCCACTTCATGATTGTGTCCCACTTGTTGTTGATTCTTCACAAAAAATACAGTTTTATATCTTTATGTTTGAAGCTTGAAATGTGGCAAAAGGTCGCAAAGTTCAAGAGGGCCGAATACTTTCGCAAGGCACTGTATATACACACACACGCGCACGCACACACGCACAAATGCACGCACACACACACATACATACATACATACATACATACATACATACATACATACATACATACATACATACATACATACATACTGTGGGGCAAAAAAGTATTTAGTCAGCCACCAATTGTGCAAGTTCTCCCACTTAAAAAGATGAGAGAGGCCTGTAATTTTCATAGGTACACTTCAACTATGACAGACAAAATGAGAAAATAAATCCAGAAAATCACATTGTAGGATTTTTAATGAATTTATTTGCAAATTATGGTGGAAAATAAGTATTTGGTCAATAACAAAAGTTTATCTCAATACTTTGTTATATACCCTTTGTTGGCAATGACAGAGGACAAACGTTTGATGGTATTTTGGCCCATTCCTCCATGCAGATCTCCTCTAGAGCAGTGATATTTTGGTGCTGTGGCTTGGCAACACAGATTTTCAACTCCCTCCAAAGGTTTTCTATGGGGTTGCAACCTTGAAGTTATTGTTCCCAAATCATCTCCAAAACCTCGCCCTAACTAAACAACATCAGCTCCAGCCCAAGCTTTAATACAGAGGGCATTGACTTGAAGCGGCACTGCCTACTTCGATGCTACGCTAGAATAGTCTCACCTCTGCATCAAATTCACGTCTGTAGCACTTCCCCACAACTACTGGGGGGAGGTTGTAAACAGCGTGAACCCGGTCCAGGGTGGATGTAACAGAGTATGATGAATGAATTGGCACAGCCCACACTGTTTCCCTTGTTCTCACCAGCCACTTGTTACATGCATACGTTTCTAGGCATTCGGGTGACTTTGCTCCTGCAGAGGTTGTTCCAAAGCAGCAGCTGTGACACGCCCCTCGGGTTGTCGTAGCGATTAAACATTCTACAATTAAACGCACACCCTCAGAACTAAACTGAAGGCTAAAGTTTTTCAGTTCCTCAGCTTTTCCGAGGACAATGAACAGCAGTGTACTGAACAATACATCATGGTTAACAAACAGAAGGCCAAAGTAGGTGGGTGGATGGAGGGAGACCGTTCATGTGACTGACGATTGAAGGGTAGAGTAAATAAAAAAGGAAGCACAGGTAAAGAAAAGATGAGGGGAGAAAAAGTGCCAAGAGCAGCTCTCTTGTTTGTATCGTGTCCCTGTGATAGATCGTGACAGTGGAATGGCCTGAGGTGTCTATAAGGGAAGGTCTGGCACAACATGGAGGAGACTCATTCTACTAATTGTAATTAACCATCATTGTTTTATTTTCCCTTCAGAAAATGGACAACTTAGAAAATTCAGCCCCCTAACACTATAGCAAAAAGTGCTGTTCCTAAGCTCCAGCTATTTTCATTACCTAGAAGGAGACATCAGGGAGAGGAACTTGGATCGACTAACACTGCTGAAAAGGTATCTATGCAAATGAAATTTTATTTAATGTGTCATCCAGTGCTGGGGGAAATGCGTTACAAAAGTGTTTCGTCCTCAGACTCAAACTTTGTCAAACAATAATCTCAACTTGTTAACACCGTTGAAGGTGGAGTGCTTTGTGAATGCCAACTAAGCTCTTCATCAGTTGGTGGTCTGACTTTATATTTTTCCCAAACAGCATGCTGTTTGTGATAATGATAGTGAAGTTTAGTCGACAGTTGAGCTTAGCAATTATACAATTTATCTGAAGTGTTGTTCTCATAATTTCAAATGAGTCATATTAATAACAAAAATTTAGCAAGTATAATTACATTTTATTAAATGTCACAACATGATTTGTGTAAAAAGTTGCATTTTCATTATAACTGAGTCATAAAGAAAGTTATCTTGCTATTCACATTTCTAATAAGCATAGCTAAAATAATTTGTACAGTCAAAGAACCCTCCTACAGTCTAAGGGCCCAGGGCTGGGTTTCTATGAGAGTAACATAGGGAATTGTTTTAAGATGGTCATACCAATGATCATTTAGTTATTTGATATAGCATTTTAGAACCCCTGACTCTTCAAAAAGTTTGTTTTGAAGAGTCGGTCCTATATCTTTGAGACATCAGAAAGCAAATTTTCTCTTTTATTTACCCATATTTAACCCATTTTTTTATGCACTAAAGTACTTCCATAGACAGTACCAATCAAAAGTTTGGATAGACCAACTCATTCCAGGGTTTTTCTTTATTTGGACTATTTTCTACATTGTAGAATAATAGTGAAGACATCAAAACTATGAAATAACACATATGGAATCATGTAGTAACCAAAAATGTGTGAAACAAATACAAACATATTTTTAATATATTTTTTATATTTATATATTTTGTATTTTTCCATCTTAATGTGTTTGAGCCAATCAGTTGTGTTGTGAATAGGTAGTAGTGAAGACTTCAAAACTATGCAATAACACATATGGAATCTTGTAGTAACCAAAAATTTGTTAAACAAATAAAAACATATTTTAAATATATATATTTTTTTACTTCTTAATGTGTTTGAGCCAATCAGTTGTGTTGTATACAGAAGACAGCCCCGTTTTGTGAAATACCAAGTCCATATTATGACAAGAACATCTCAAATAAGCAAAGAGAAATGACAGTCAATAAATACTTTAAGACAAATGTTCTTCAAGTGCCGCACAAATCATCAAGAGCTATGATGAAACTGGCTCTCATGAC
Source organism: Oncorhynchus tshawytscha (assembly GCF_018296145.1). Classification (NCBI taxonomy): domain Eukaryota; kingdom Metazoa; phylum Chordata; class Actinopteri; order Salmoniformes; family Salmonidae; genus Oncorhynchus; species Oncorhynchus tshawytscha. The sequence continues at coordinate 33,202,621 of NC_056438.1, forward strand.
GACTGCACTGAATTACCCCTGCTGCAGAGGATATTGTTCTTAGAGTATTTTTTATTTTTTTATTTTTTTTACCCCGTTTTTCTCCCCAATTTCGTGGTATCCAATTGTTTTAGTAGCTATTATCTTGTCTCATCGCTACAACACCCGTACAGGCTCGGGAGAGACGAAGGTTGAAGGTCATGCGTCCTCCGATACACAACCCAACCAAGCCGCACTGCTTCTTAACACAGCGCGCATCCAACCCGGAAGCCAGCCGCACCAATGTGTCGGAGGAAACACCGTGCACCTGGCAACCTTGGTTAGCGCGCACTGCGCCCAGCCCGCCACAGGGGTTGCTGGTGCACAATGAGACAAGGATATCCCTACCAGCCAACCCCTCCCTAATCCGGACGACGCTAGGCCAATTGTGCGTCGCCCCACGGACCTCCCAGTCGCGGCCGGTTACGACAGAACCTGGGCGCGAACCCAGAGTCTCTGCTGGCACAGCAGCCCTTAACCACAGCGCCACCCGGGAGGCCATGTTCATTAGAGTTAACTGCACCTTAGATTGCAGCCCAAATAAATGCTTCACAGAGTTCAAGTAACAGACACATCTCAACATCAACTGTTCAGAGGAGACTACGTGAATCAGGCCTTCATGGTTGAATTGCTGCAAAGAAACCACTACTAAAGGACACAAATTATGAGAAGAGACTTGCTTGGGCCAAGAAACTAGAACAATGGACATTAGACCAGTGGAAATCTGTCCTTTGGTCTGATGAGATTTTTGGTTTCAACCGGAGTGTCTTTGTGAGACGCAGAGCAGGTGAATGGATCTCTACATGTGTGGTTCCCACAATGAAGCAAGAAGGAGGAGGTGTGATGGTGTGGGTGTGCTGTGCTGTGCTGTTGACACTGTTGGTGATTTATTTAGAATTCAAGGCCAGTATGGCTACCACAGCATTCTGCAGCGATATGCCATCCCACCTGGTTTGCACTTAGTGGGACTATAATTGGTTTTTCAACAGGACAACACACCTCCAGGCTGTGTAAGGGCTATTTGACCAAGAAGGAGAGTGATGGAGTGCTGAATCAAATGACCTGGCTTCCACAATCTCTCAACCTCTACCCAATTGAGATGTTGTGGGATGAGTTGAACTGGAGAGTGAAGGAAAAGCAGCCAATAAGTGCTCAGCATATGTGGGAACTCCTTCAAGACTGTTGGAAAAACATTACAGATGAAGCTGGTTGAGAGAATGTCAAGAGGGTGAAAGCTGTCATCAAGGCAAAGGGTGGCTACTTTAAAGAATCTAAAATCTTCATTTAATACATTTTGGGTTACTAATTTTTATGTCACGTGGGCATCCTACAGCAAAACCAACAATCAATAATCAATGTCTTCTTAAAGTCTGCACACCCCTTGACCTTTTCCAAATTTTCCTGTGTCACTGCCTGAATTTAAAATGGATTACATTGCGATTTTGTGTCACTGGCCTACTCACAATCACCCAAAATGGAGATATTAATAAAAAATGACTGAAACAACACAATCATAGGCACAGACACATGCATACAAACACAAGATAATATACGCACTAGACACACACATACACATGGATTTTGTGTTGTAGATATGTGGTAGGGGCCTGAGAGATTACACTTGTGTTGTGAAATCCATCCGCAGCGAAAGGGAAAGGGGAAAGGGATCCTTAATAAATACAAATACAAACATATCTGTACCCCACACATACAATTAATTATCTGTCAGGTCCCTCAGTCGAGCAATGATTTTCAAACACATTAAACCACAAAGATCTGGAAGGCTTTACCAATGCCTCTCAAAGAAGAGCACCAATTGGTAGATGAGCATGGTAAAGTTATTAATTACACTTTGAATTGTGTGTCAATATACCAGTCACTAAAAAGATACATGCGTCCTTCCTAACTCTGTTGCCAGAGAGGAATGGAACCGCCTTGGGATTTAACCATGAGGCCAATGGTAACTTTAAATGAGTTACAGTTTAATGGCTATCATGGGATTCACCACCTGGATTTAGGTCTTATGTAGCAACATTTAAATTTCTGTTTATTATATTGGATAAAAGTAGAGACTCGGAGCTACAAAATGGTATATCATACACTGCATTTGAGGAAACATTGGGAAAGTAATTATGCTTTGAAAGTTGAATTTGTAAACTCACTTTTGAGGAAACCATCTTTAAATTTTTTGGTACTACTATTGGGCTACTATTGAAGAGCCCTTCTTTGTCTACACCCATTCAGCATTGTTCACACCCTCTTAAGCCTTAGCCCCACCCATATCTTTAAGGTTTGATCCGTGTGTTCTTTACTAACTTGCCAGCTACTTCCGGACATCAAAGAGAGAGAGAACAGCTCACTGAACATTATTCGCCCTAGCAGAGCTGGTTAGGCTGCTTTGTTATACAGAGCGTTGTTAACTGCAACTGTGCTGTCAGATTGTCCGTTCGTAAATTCAGTGTGTTTCTCGTTGAGTGCACACTGGACGCTGTGGCCAATAAGTATGATTGTTCTGAAATCCAAACGCTTGTGCAGGTCCATTCGAACATCGGACGAAAACTTCAAAAAGTTATATGACAGGTCGAAGAAACTTGTCAAACTAAGTATAGAATCAATCTTCAGGATGTTGTTATCATAAATCTTCAATAACGTTCCAACCGGAGAATTCCATTGTCTGTAGAAATATCATGGAAAGCAGGTCGCTATCATGTGAAATGCACATGACTAGGACCTGGCACTCTGTCAGACCACTGACTCAAAGAGCTCTCATCGGACCCCACAACACAGTAGAAGCCTCATTCAAGTTTCCAAAGATGGTTGACATCTAGTGGAAGCCTTAGGAAGTGCAACATAACTAACATCCCACTGTGTATTCAATAGGGGCATGGTTGAAAATCGACCAACCTCAGATTTCCCACTTCCTGTTTGGATTTCTTCTCAGGTTTTTTCCTGCCATATGAGTTATGTTATACTCACAGACATCATTCAAACAGTTTTAGAAACTTCAGAGTGTTTTCTATCCAATACTAATAATACTATGCATATATTAGCAACTGGGACTGAGGATCAGGCCGTTTACTCTGGGCACATTTCATACAAGCTACTCAATACTGCCCCTGCAACCATGCGAAGTTAATCAGAGAGGCAACAAAGACACCAAAGATAACCCCGATGGAGCTGCAAAGCTCTACAAAGAAAAAAATAAGCAAACATGTTTGGTGTTCGGCAAAAGGTGTGTCGGAGACTCCCCAAACATATGAAAGAAGGTACTCTGGTCAGAAGAGACTGACATTTAGCTTTTTGGCCGTAAAGGAAAATGCTATGTTTGGCTCAAACTCAACACCTCTCATCACCCTGAGAACACCATCCCCATAGTGAAGCATGGTGGTGGCAGCATCATGCTGTGGGAATGTTTTTCATCCGCAGGGACTGGGAAACTGGTCAGCATTGAAGGAATGATGGATGGCGTTAAATACAGGGAAATTATTTAGGGAAACCTGTTTCAGTCTTCCAGAGATTTGAGACTGGGACGGAGGTTCACCTTCCAGCAGGACAATGACCCTAAGCATACTGCTGAAGCAACACTCGAGTGGTTTAAGGGAAAACATTTAAACGTCTTGTAATGGCCTAGTCAAAGCCCAGACCTCAATCCAATTGAGAATATGTAAGATTGCTGTACACCAGCAGAACCCATCCATTCTACTTTAATTAGCTGGAGCAGTTTTGAATGGGCAAAAATCCCAGTGGTTAGATGTGCCAAGCTTACAGAGACATACCCCAAGAGACTTACAGCTGTAATTGCTGCAAAATGGTGCTCTACAAAGTATTGGCTTTGGGGGGGGGTGAATAGTTAGCCACATTCAAATTTTTTATTTTTTGTCTAATTTCTTGTTTGTTTCACGAGAGACAATATTTTGCATCTTCAAAGTGGTAGGCATGTGTGTAAATCAAATGACACAAACGCCTCAAAAATCTATTTAAATTCCAGGTTGTATAAAACAAAACTGGAAAAATGCCAAGGGGGGTGAATACTTTCGTAGTGCACTGTAGAATACCTCTGTGTGTTTGTTTGTGTGTTTATAGAATATATGTGTATGTTTATAGAATAAATGTGTGTGTTTACGTGTGTCAAGTAAGTTGTTTCGTGTGTGTCCGTCCATCAGTGTGTGTGTGTGTGTGTGTGTGTGTGTGTGTGTGTGTGTGTGTGTGTGTGTGTGCGTGTACGGTATTTGTGTGAATACATAGCGTCCTGGGCCTAATTTCAGACAGCTCTCGCCGGTTTCTAGTTGATCGATAAAACACACTCGCTCCATGTTTTTAGATTAAAGCAAAGCTGGGCAGAATAACACTATCACCACTCCACACCTCTAACTCTCCATTCTGGTTTTGGGGAGATACACTATTGTGTTTATCGATTAGAGATTAAGAAAGAGATGGAGAGAGACAGACGGAGAGAGAAATTACATTTTAATTGGTTGTATAGCATGGACCCTGCATTCAGTTTAAAAGTGGTTCTCTCAACACTTAAAATCTATTCAGTGGATTTCACAGTCCATTTCAAATTGCAAATATTTTTTTACCCAAGTGTGAAACTTAAATATACTATCTAAAGCAGGGTAGTCAAACTCATTTTGCCCAGGGGCCACTTTCAGCAACATTCAAGCTGTTATATTTCCTCTCCGTAAAAATTTTGCAAATGGAATTTCCGTTGCTCTAGCTGTCTAGCTTTCATTTTGTTTTTTATTAGCGAGCTGGACGCAGTCAAGAAACTATATAAATGTAGGTCCATTATGTCATTTTAAAGTACAGAGTTCATCCCCTTTTTAGAGTGGGGCAGAGAAAAGAAAAAAGCAAGAAGATTCAATTTTAATAGATTCATTGCTTCAGTTAATGCATTTCTTTAATAAAAAAGACACGTGAGGCTGATAATACTGATATTGTCGAGGCAGTGGTCATGTACAGTGCCTTCAGAAAGTATGACCCTTTCCACATTTTGTTGTGTTACAGCCTGAAGTTTAAATGAATGGAGAAAAAAATGCACTCACCTACTCATAATACCCCATAAGGTCAAAGAGGAATTATATTGTTCCAAATGTTTACAAATGAATAAAAAATGGAAATCTGAAATGAGTCAATAACCTTGAGTCAAGTATTCAACCCCATTGTTATGGCAAGCCTAAATAAGTTCAGGAGTAAAATGTTGCTTAACAAGTAACATAATAAGTTGGGTGGTTATTTTTATGACAACCTCATCTACAGTGCATTTGGAAAGTATTCAGACCCCTTGGCTTTTTCCATATTTTGTTATGTTACAGCCTTATCCTAAAATGAATTGAATAATTTTAACAAGTAACATAATAAGTTGGGTGGTTATTTTAATGACAACCTCATCTACAGTGCATTTGGAAAGTATTCAGACCCCTTGACTTTTTCCATATTTTGTTATGTTACAGCCTTATCCTAAAATGAATTAAAGAATTTTCCCTCTCATCAATCTACACACCATACCCCATAATGACAAACCAAAAAGAAAAAAAGTGTGTACAAATTTAAAAAATATATATAAACAGAAATACCTTATTTACATAAATATTCAGACCCTTCGCTATGAGAAGCAAAATTGAGCTCTGGTGCATCTTGTTTCCTTAAGATGTTTCTACAACTTGATTGGAGTCTACCTGTGGTGGTATGGAAAACCTGAAAACCTGTGTCCACCTGTGACATGATTTGGAAAAGCACACACCTGTCTATATAAGGTGTGCATGTCAGAGCAAAAACCAAGCCATGAGGTCGAAGAAATTGTATGCAGAGCTCCGAGACATGATTGTCTCGTGGCACAGATGTGGGGAAGGGTACAAAAACATTACTGCATTATTGAAGGTCCCCAAGAATACAGTTGCCTCCATCATTCTTAAATGGAAGAAGTATTGAACCACAAAGACTCTTCCTAGTGCTGGCCGCCCAGCCAAACTGAGCAATCGGGGGAGAAGGGCCTTGGTCAGGGAGGTGACCAAGAACCCGATGGACACTGACAGAGCTCCAGAGTTCTTCTGTGGAGAAACTTCCAGAAGGACAACCATCTCTGCAGCACTCCACCAATCAGGCCTTTAAGGTAGAGTGGCCGGAGGCAACTCCTCAGCAAAAGGCACATGACAGCCAGCTTGGAGTTTGCCAAAAGACACCTAAATGACTCACAGACCATGAGAAACAAGATTATTTGGTCTGACGAAACCAAGATTGAACTTTTTGGCCTGAATTCCAAGCGTCACATCTGTATGATACCTGGCACCAGGGACTGTGAGACTAGTCAGGATCGTGGGAAAGATGAACGGAGCAAAGTACAAAGAGATCCTTGATGAAAACCTGCTCCAGAGCGCTCAGGACCTCAGACTGGGGCGAAGGTTCACCTTCCAACAGGACAACGACCCTAAGCACACAGACAAGACAACACAGAAGTGGCTTCGGGACAAGTCTCTGAATGTCCTTGAGTGGCCCAGCCAGAGCCCGGACAAACATCTCTGGAGAAACTTGAAAATAGCTGTGCAGCGACACTCCCCATCCAACCTGAATTAGCTTGAGAGGATCTGCAGAGAAGAATGGGAGAAACGCCCCAAATACAGATGTGCCAAGCTTATAGTCTCATACCCAAGAAGGCTCGAGGTTGTAGTTTCTGCCAAAGTTGCTTGAGTAAAGGGTCTGAAAACTTATGTAAATCTGATATTTCATTTTTTTAAACTTTTAATACATTTGCAAAAATTTCTAAAGACCTGTTTTTGCTTTCTCTCCACACACAACCAGACTGTTGTCTTTTTTTACTTTTACAAACCAATGACGTTTAAAACTCTCACTCATGCCAGCCTTCCTAGTCATAAAAGAGCAGCAGGAGATACACTCTCATGAATAGAGAATGAAAGAGTGAAGGCAGGAGCAATGAAAGAATGGGAGATGGCTTATGAAACGATGGAGCGAAGATAATACCTCTACACCATCTCTCTCTCTCTGCCATTCTCCCGCGAATTGCCCATAATGCTCCACTAGTAAATCCCTTAGCATACTGCAGTAGGAGGCATGTTACAGATGTGTTGCGCTGTTATGATTCCCCCATGACACGCATATTGTGCTGATAAGAATGAATTAAGTGAAGGAGCGAGAAGGCCGCTCTGTCGAAGGTAGGAACTACTTTCCCAGGGACCATGATTTGCATAATGTAAATGATGCATCTATGCACACTCTCCAGCACCGAGGCTGTTAAGGCCTCCTAATTGCTGGCATGGGTCACCTGGTCACCATGGTGATGCCTGTTACTTGGAGGTGTGCTGCTTGGAGAGTGTGGAGACACACTTCTGAACACACAGACACTAACACATCAAAGGTGTGTGTAATGAAGCTGAGTGTGCATGTGTGTGTGTGTGTGTGTGTGTGTGTGTGTGTGTGTGCCTGTTTGCACATAAAATAAGATGTCTAATCAGAAATTGTCACTGTGACACTCTCCTGTGTATCTGTGCTCTTCAGACTAAGCCATAATGGAGCATCTCCCCAATCCTTCCTCTCATCCCTCCTGGGGGGCTCATTTGGAACTTCCTCTCTGGCATTCCCTCAACATCAGGCCAACATTAGGATAACCCCTGTGTCCCGGGTGCTGAGCACTTGCCTCATTAGGCTGAGCATTGCCTGTAGGTGTCTGTTTGTCTCTGCCTCAGTGGATTTCATTCACAAATCCTGTGTATGTGTGTGTGTGTGTGAGGGGATAGTGTGTGTGTGAGGGGATAGTGTGTGTGTGTGAGTGCTTGCATGTGCGTGACACAGTCACTTAATTATTTTCCCAAGGCACACTGGGAATTTGCATATCCCCAGCCCCTGAGTCGGCCTATAGCAGGGGAGAATGACTGCCGCCTCTCATTGAAGCCATGGAAGTTCAAGGCCTCACTGTGGTACTGCAGACATTGTTAGCAGAATACAGGATCCCCTATCAGTGAACGGAAAAATTACAATCGTCGACGTCAATCTTTGTGTAAATCCAACATTAATTTATAAGACCTGGTACCAATAATAGCTTCTAATACACAAGATATATATCCTTGAACCAATTATTTTAAAATCGCACACAGAAGTTATAAAGAAAATTTTGCTGCTGATGACAGCCTGCAGTATCTCGGTCAGCTATCAACTTGAGTTACTCAATGAGAGGGGGCAGCACTTTGCTAGCCTGCAAAGTCACTTCCCGAAGTAGCTCAAACTGCTCGTGTTATGTCTCCATGAGAAGCAATCTTAAATGACTTTATTTGGCTTCAATGTGCTATTGAGTCTTTACATAGTGAATTGTGAATTGTGTCACATGATCAAAGGCTTTGTCCATTCATACATACAGTGACTATCCAAAGCGATGTCTCTTCCTGGTGGGGGGGTATAGTCATAGCCGCATCGAAAATGTCCACCATTCGTTTTTGGCACAAATCACCAGTGATTGTTGTCTCAAAACTAAGATTTTATTTTTGAGTTTCCTACTGTAGAGGCAAACAGGGAGTTGGGCATGAGGTGAGTTTACTTAACAAGTCTCAAGCCACGCCCACATGAGAATACACCTCTCTTGAGAAATGGAAAATTTGTCAATGAATTGCCACTTGTGCAAAAGGACGGGGCTAGACACGAAGTCTCAAAATGATAGGGGTATCATCGGAAATCATGGACATGGGACACAACAGTTTTGACCCACATATTTATTGTTGTTGATATATATATATATATTTTTTTTTAACCTTTATTTAACCAGGCAAGTCAGTTAAGAACACATTCTTATTTTCAATGACGGCCTGGGAACAGTGGGTTAACTGCCTGTTCAGGGGCAGAACGACAGATTTGTACCTTGTCAGCTCAGGGTTTGAACTCTCAACCTTCCGGTTACTAGTCCAACGCTCTAACCACTAGGCTACCCTGCCGCCCCAAATGGGAATTACAGTGGCTTGTGAAAGTATTCACCTCCCTTGGTATTTTTCCTCCAACCTGGAATTTAAACTGATTTTTTGCGGGGTTTGTATCATTTGATTTACACATACACAACCACTTTTAGCCTCTCTGGTATAGGCAGGATGCTTGCGTCCCACCTGGCCAAAAGCTAGGGAAAATGCAGAGCGCCAAATTCAAATAAATTACTATAAAAATCAAACTTTCATTAAATCACACATGCAAGAGAGCACATTAAAGCTACCATTGTTGTGAATCCAGCCAACATGTCTGATTTCAAAAAGGCTTTTCAGCGAAAGCATAAGCTGCTATTATCTGATGATAGCACAACAGTAAACAATGAGAGAGTAGCATATTTCAACCCTGCAGGCGTGACACAAAACGCAGAAATAAAAATAATTTATGCCTTACCCTTGACAAACTTCTTTTGTTGGCACTCCAATATGTCCCATAAACATCACAAATGGTCCTTTTGTTCGATTAATTCCGTCCATATATATCCAAAATGTCCATTTATTTGGCGTGTTTGATCCAGAAAAACATTGCTTCCAACTTGCGCAACGTCACTAAAAAAATATCTCAAAAGTTACTTGTAAACTTTGACAAAACATTTGAATCAACTTTTGTAAATACAACTGTAGGTATTTTTAAATGTTAATAATCGATCAAATTGAAGACGGGATGATCTGTGTTCAAAACAGGAGGATAAAACTGACGCTACTTTTCTGGTCACGCGCCTCTATCAAAAAGTATACATGAACTGACTCTCGTTCTGAGCTGTGCTACTTCTTCATTACACAAAGGAAAAACCTTAACCAATTTCTACAGACTGGTGACATCCAGTGGAAGCGGTAGGAACTGCAGGAACGTCAATTAGAAATCAGGATTCCACATGAAACCTCATTGAAAAGACAGTGACCTCAACAACAACAAAAAATCGGAATAGTTTGTCCTCTGGGTTTCGCCTGCTAAATAAGTTATGTTATACTCACAGACATGATTCAAACAGTTTTTGAAACCTCAGTGTTTTCTATCCAAATATGCATATCTTATATTCTGGGGATGAGTAGCAGGAAGTTGAATTTGGGCACGCTATTCATCCAAACAGTGAAAATGCTGATCCCTAACCCGAAGAAGTTTTAAGATGCAAAATATTTTGTATTGTGAGACAAACACATAAGCCAATACTTTGTAGAGCCACCTTTTTCAGCAATTGCAGCTGCAGGTCTCTTGAGGTATGTCTCTATAAGCCTGGCGCATCTAACCACTGGGATTTTTGCCCATTCTTCAAGGCATAACTGCTCCAGCTCCTTCAAGTAGGATGGGGTCCGCTGGTGTACAGCATTCTTTAAGTCATACCACAGATTCTCAATAGCATTGAGGTCTGGGCTTTGACTAGGCCATTCCAAGACATTTCAATGTTTCCCATTAAACCACTCGAGTGTTGCTTTAGCAGTATGCTTAGGGTCATTGTCCTGCTGGAAGGTGAACCTCCGTCCCAGTCTCAAATCTCTGGAAGACTGAAATATTTGATGTTTTCCTCAATAATTTCCCTGTATTTTGCGACGTCTATCGTTCCTTCAATTCTGACCAGTTTCCCAGTCCCTGCCGATGAAAAAATTCCCACAGCATGATGTTAATGTTGAGGATCTTGAGTCCCAATTGGGAACTTGCCCTCCCACCGTCAGCTGGAATGTGGCACATGGAACGCAAAAAATATTCTTAAAAATATTTAACCTCCACACATTAACAAGTCCAATAGCTCAAATGAAAGATAAACAACTTGTTTATCTACCCAGCAAGTCAGATTTCTAAAATGTTTTACGGCGAAAACATAGCACATATTTATGTCAAACCACCACCGAAGACACACCGAAGACACAGCTAATTTCCATAGCCAAATTGAACAAAATATGCAATCACCAAATGCAGGATTAAAAGAAAAATAATTTCACTAACCTTTTGAAAACTTCATCAGGTGACAGTAATATAACATGTTACACATACATTTATGTTTTTTTCAATAATATGCTATATATATCCATAAATCTCTGTTTACAATGACGCATTGTTCAAAAAATGCTACTCAAATGTCCGGAGAAATGACGTCAGCTAACAAGGAATACACATCATAAACTTTGACTAAATATGCATGTTCTACATATATATAGAAAGATACACTTCTTCTAAATGCAATCGCTGTGTTACATTTATTTTTAACGTTACAGATTTCGTTCACTATGTAGTAATATGAGACGGCGCTCAGAAATTAGCATTATGGCTCCTCTATCTTGGAGTCCACAGAAACCCAAATTTACCACATAAATATTCCCTTACCTTTGCTGTTCTTCCATCAGAAGACGTGGAAGGGTTTAAACTTACCAAAAACAGCTTTAGTTTTGAAGTCTGTGTCTTTCGGTTATCAAACACGACATATTTCGGTTGAAATGCAGCCAAAAAGTCGAGTGGATGCGCACCAAAACGTCGAAATAACATATTATATGTCGACTAAACTTGTCAAACTATGTTCAGAACCAAGCGTTAGCATGTTATCTAGGTTCACAGCAATCCTGAGGACGATCAGAAACACACGCATCGTTTAATCAATCTTGGAAGAAAGACATCACCGGAGCAGAGCGCGCATGAGAGTAACCTGTTTTTTCGCGTGACCGAAAGGTTTCGGCCCGCCAAAACTCTCGTGAGCGTGCGATTCTCACAATGATAAGCCCCATTGAAAGCAGACATCGCGCTGAAGACATTGAAACTGTTCCCAGGACTGTAGGTGCTTGGGAAGGGTGGGGGCGATGACGTCAAAGTTGGGCCAACTTTTATGATGACAAGAGAGAGTTTGGGAGAATTAGTGCCCTGAGAGTTCTGCTTTACATACAGACATAATTTAAACGGTTTTAGAAGCTTTAGAGTGTTTTCTATTCAATAATAATTTTTATATGCATATATTAGCAATTTTTAACAGATTTTTTTTCTGTTTACTATGGGCACGCAATTCCTCCAAAGGGGGCAGTAATCAGCCCTATCTTTAACAGGGATGGTGTTCTCAGGGTGATGAGAGGTGTTGGGTTTTGCTAGACATAGCGTTTTCCTTGATGGCCAAAAAGCTTCATTCTTGTCTCATCTGACCAGAGTACCTTCCTCCATTTGTTTGGGGAGTCTCCCGCATGACTTTTAGCAAACACCAAGTGTGTTTGCTTATTTTTTTCTTGAAGCAATGGCTTTTTTCTGGCCACTCCTAACCTCTCTAGGGTACGTGGGTCGCTAGCGTCCCATCTGGCCAACATCCAGTGAGGTTGCAGAGCGCCAAATTCAATTACAGAAATGCTCATTATAAAAATTCTGAAAACAAAACATATTTTACATAGGTTTAATGATTAACTTATTTATACTTATTCATATTTATAAAATGCTTTTCGGCGAAAACATACCTAGCCCAGAACATAGCCCAGTTGACAAATTATTAACCAAGCCAAGCAGAAGCATTACAAAACTCAGAAATAGAGATAAAATGAATCCCTTACCTTTGATGATCTTCATATGGTGGCAATCAGACTAAATTTATTGAGTAAATAAGTCTCTTTATATCCAAAAACCTGCGTTTTGTTAGCGTGTTTTCTTCAGTAATCCACAGGCTCAAACTCATTCAAAACAATCAGACAAAAAATCCAAAATGTATCCGTAAAGTTCATAGAAACATGTCAAACGATGTTTATATTCAATTCTCAGGTTGTTTTTTAGCCTAAATTATCTATAATATTTCAACCGGACAATAACGTCGTCAATATAAAAGGTAAACAAGAAATGCACATGCGCCTGAAAAAGCTCTGCTACACGTTAGGGTCCACTCGTTCCGACTGGTCTTACTCCTTCATTTATAAGAATACAAGCCTGAAACGATTTCTAAAGACTGTTGACATCTAGTGGAAGGCATAGGAACTCCAAATGGAGTCCTAAGTCAATGGATACTGTAATGGCATTGAATAGAAAACTACAAAAACAAAGCAAACTACTTCCTGAATGGATTTTTCTCAGGTTTTCGCCTGCTAAATCAGTTCTGTTATACCCACAGACACTATTTTAACAGTTTTGGGGTGGGAGGCCCCGGTGCACAACTGAGCAAGAGGACAAATACAGTAGAGTGTCTACTTTGAGAAACAGACGCCTCACAAATCCTCAACTGGCAGCGGTATTAAAATTAAATGGGACCCGCAAAACACCAGTCTCAATGTCAACAGTGAAGAGGCAACTCCGGGATGCTAGCCTTCTAGGCAGAGTGGCAAAGAAAAAGCAATTTCTCAGACTGGCAATAAAAAGAAAAGATTAATATGTGCAAAAGAACACAGACATTGGACAGAGGAACTCTGCCTAGAAGGCCAACATCCCGGGGGTCACCTCTTCACTGTTGACATTGAGACTGGTGTTTTGTTGGTACTATTTAATGAAGCTGCCAGTTGAGGACTTGTGAGGCGTCTGTTTCTCAAACTAGACACTCTAGTGTACTTGTCCTCTTGCTCAATTATGCACAAGGGCCTCCCACTCCTCTTTCTATTCTGGTTAGTGCCAGTTTGCCTATGAAGATGTTACATTAAAAATCCAGCTGCAATAGTCATTTACGTCATTAACCCTTTCACACGTACCATCACACAGGTGTGATAGTTCTACAGTGGTCCCTGAAGCGTACAATCACACCCGTGTGAATAGAACGCTTATTTAGAACGGAGAGTTTCGTATGAAGCAACAATCAGCATTTGAGCTGGCCACACATTTTTCATAAAATACTTACACAAACACAGTCCTTACAAATATATGTACACAATGTGAGCAGTTTATGTTTGGATGCAATGTTCAGATATTCACAGATGCACCTATAGCATAACACAATCATCCTAACCTGAAAAATGTAGGCTACATTTGTCTTAGCGCTAACTGAGGAAAGCTTGATGCAACACAAGAGGTCATATTTTCTAACTCTCGGCTGACATATACTACAATATGATTTAGCTAAATAACAATTAATATTTAGAATTAGTCACATCACTGGTGAGCTCACCATTGATCAAAATAATTGAGTAAAACACCAGAAATCCAAAGTAATCCGACGATAATTTGTTTCAGGGCATAGCCATGCTTTTTTCCTCACAGAAACCAAAGATAAATAAAGAAGACAAGATGAGTCTGTTTATAGTATGGATGTTGAAGGGGTGGGTCATTTACCATCGTTCACATCCCACCATTCACTTCCTGAAGTTCTCAAAAAATGTGTGAACCCTTACTCACCTCATTTTGTTTTAGCATCTTTGGTCCGACAGACGATTACGTGAAACCCAGAATGCATTGTATGTCAACAAACATGGCTCCACACATAGCTGGAATTAGCTTAGCTCATCATAATCAGTACAACCTTCAAAAAAGTATTTTACACACATACTATGTGCCCATTACAATCTATGCAAGAATCAGAATGCATGATTTATCACTGGGACCTGAAACAAGTTTTAAAAAAGGAAATATGTCTATTTTACCACGCAAAACATTTTCTGATAGTGATTTATTGATACAAATGGTGTGTGCAGGCAGTCAATCACATAACCTCTCACTCCCACTCTGAGCCATTCAGTGTTGTTGTTTTTGTACCTAACTGGTGAGCTAAGTTGTAGCATTAGCAATGTCTTTCAAAAGGAGACAACTCACATATGCGGAAAATCTGGAGATTTTTAATTTTATTCTGACAATGAGTCTGAAAGTCATGAATCCGATTCTGACAGTGACAGTGAAGAGCTGCCCCCCAATCTTGTAGCCATTGAGAACCCTGAACCTGAGGACCCATTGTCCACTGACGAAGTCCCAGTTCACTTTGAAAATGCTGGTGGTGATGGAGGCAGACCGACAGTGGATGAAGTACAGGAGTTCTGTGGTAGCTAGAAGGCTGCCAGCCATTTCACCCCTCCTGGCCCTGCTGTTTTCTTTGAGTCCCAGTCTGGAGTGCAACGCCCCTTGCCATTTCCAGCTGAGGCAGAGTGCTACAAGTTGTTTCTGACAGAGGGACTGGTGGGAGACATAGCAGAGACCAATTGCTATGCCTTGGAGCTACAGAAAAAGAAAGAGCAAGGAGTGGGGGGGCAACCACAATTAGTGAAATGTATACCTTACTGGTGACAGTCCTTCTCATGGGGATAGTAAAGAAAAACTCCCTTAGAGAATAATGGAGTGCAGATCCTACGTTTGCAACTCCCTTCTTTGCCACCCTCTTTTCCCAAGACTGTTTCCTAGGTCTGCTGCGATGACTGCATTTCATCAACAATGCTATGCCATCCTAAATGACCCATTATACAAATAAGAAATGTCAACAACTGACAGTAAGGAAAGTTGTATAACAAATGAGACATCCATGTCCTCTCCACTGTCCATACAGCAACCATGCTAGCCACAGGGAAGGTGGACCACCTGATGGGAGAGAGACAAATCAAACTAGACTGCGTGCTTGACTATAACCTCAAACCGGGGACAGTAGATAAGGTGGACATGATGCTTTATGGAATGCACTCAGAAAACGACCAAGAGGTATGAGAATATATTTTTCAATTGTTCCAGGGTAGCTTCAAAATACCACAATCCAATAATTCTCTTACACATTTAGCATTGTTTAAAAGGGCTAAAAGAAGAATGTAGCTAGCTACATAAGCACGATTGAATATAACACCATAAAGGTTATGAAATAAGTAACGTTACCTCGGGTGTCCGCGGTTATAAGGAATATACACAAATATATTATGCTCCATACACAGTGAGCTACAGTAGAAATGGTATAACACAACATACAGAAACTATTATAATGCAATTCGGTACTTACTTTGATAGAAACACAGTCTGGATTTGAACCTGGGTGTCTGAATTGACGCCTCTAGCACTGAGACGATGTGCATTAGACAGCTGCGCCACATGCTAATACTTCTCTGATGCAATTAGCATTGTTTTCCAGAGCTAATAAAATAATTTAGCTAGCTATCTAAGCATAGAGTATATCACCATAAAGGATGTGAAATGAGTAACTTTACCTTGCATGTCCACGGTTATAAGGAATATACACAAAAGATTATGCTACAGTAGAAACGGTATAACACTACATGCAGAAACTATTATAACGTAATAAAGCACTTACTTTGATGGAAACACACACATTTCCAAAGTTATTATTGGTAACGAAAACAACTATGACTGCGACGCAGGCAACATATGGAAAATGTGAACACGTGTGTGCAGGACGGGAGATGAGTAAATGTCTTGCACTGCACAATCAATTGGGAAGCGTTTGGGGAATTTTGTCCAGGTCAGAAATGTAAAAAAAAAAAATTGGTCCGCAAAAGTTAAAATGACTACTTGTATGTGAATGAATGAGGTGGAACTGACCTCAATTCAAACTGTTCTTAGAAAATAAGAAACTTGTTAGAAAATATTTTGAAATTGACAAGTTGAAAACAGCCTATAAATAGGGCAGCACTGATATGTACTGTTGAGTAACAATCACATTCTGTAATGGAGAGAACTCTCTAACATCACGTGCATAAATATATATTTGGAAACCACGCATGAAAGGGTTAACAATGTCTCCACTGTATTTTTGATCAATTTGATGTTATTTTAATGGACACAAAATGTGCTTTTCTTTCAATAACAAAGACATTTCTAAGTGACCCAAAACTTTTGAATGGTAGTGTGTGTGTGTGTGTGTGTGTGTATATATATATATATATAGACACACATATGAGTGTCTTAAATGGTTATACAGCTGTTACATTTATCAGAACTGTATTTTTGACTATAGATAAATGTTGACTTCTGTTTTACTAATTTACTGTGTGGGAAACAGGGAAGATAACTCCACACTACTTAGTAGTGAGAAGGTCATGCATGGTGAACTTTTTGCGTTATTGAAAGTGAAGGAAACTGTGTTTGTAAAAACTTTCAAGTACGTTTGCTGTCTTCTAATGTACTGTAAAATAGATGGCTCTCCTAGTCTTAGCACTTTGCCCAGTCATATTCAAGGTTAGAACTACCTTTCTAGGGGTTCTGAACTTCTAGCCTTGATAACATATCTATAGTATTTCACTTTTTAATTAGAATAGTATTGTTTACTAGGTGTTGTCCAATGATTTCTGTAACCACTCCATCTTCAAATTAGGGTTGATTTGGAAAAAGCTGTACATAAGAGGACATTGTATTATTATATCTTTGTTCTCCCTGACGAAGGCCATGCAGCTGAAAATAGTCAGTTCTTATACTTGGTTTCCATTGAATATGCCTTACAAATGAAGGCAATTTAATTAATTATATGAAGAGTGCCTTGGTCCTCCTTTCTTTTTGATGACCAAAGTGCACCTTCCGTCTACCAAAATCTACTATTGTGTGCCTTAGCAGCGGTTCCCTTCTTTTTTTGTTTACATTTTTGGAAGATTCCATAATTTAGTTGGCGTTCTTTTTCAGTCAATATCTATTATAGTTAGTTACAAGCCTAATGGTGATACCTTAGCACCACTGGAGACAGATATGTTAAAAGCAAAGTACATTATTATTATTAGGCCTACAGAAAACAACTGATTTAAACTCTTTGATTCTGACTCTTTCGCCTGACAACCATCCCCTTGCCTTTAAGAGAAACACCACTGGAGAAAATAAAATGTTTATTATTATCATAACACCACCATCCCTGATGCCTCATATCTCCAGCCACATAGAAAATGCATTTTGCATTCTCTGGGTAATAAAAAATGCACCAAACACATGCACCAAACAAACAGGTGTGTCTTTTAATCTCCCTACTCCCTTCCCCACAGTGTTATTAATGACAGTGTAGAGATGCTGGTTTGTTTGTTGTTGTTCAACACACACACACCTTTGTCTTTCCCTTAGCTAACCCCCTCAGCTCGTTAGGGGGTCATGATGGGGTCACTGGGAGCTGTTCCCAGGAAGAGCTAACACAGCAACACCTATCTAAGCGTGAGTGTGTTTGTGTGTGTGTGTGTATTGGCAAGGGACAAGGGGGACATGATGGGGTGTTCAATGTCTGTGTGTCTAGGTGTGTGTCTGTGTACCTAGGTGCGTTTAGACTCCTTGATTCCCCTTGCGTTTTTAAGCCCTCCTGGAATTTGCCGAGCCATACTTTTTACAAGGCCAGAGCAGTGTCTGTGTGTGTGTGTATGTGTGTGCGTGTGTGTGTGTATGTCATCACAGTGTCCTGTTCCAAAGGCCAGTGTCACAGATAGACTTTTGTGGTTTGGGATTGGTACACAACCGTTACCACGCCGACCCTCCCTACAGCTAATTGAGCACTCTGTCATGTCACCACCCTCACTGGGGAGTTAGCCAATCAGCACAGCTGAGAGATGGGCTGTGACTGCCACAAACAACAGGACCAAGCCACTGAGCCAGTGCTATATAGTGTCATCTAAGGGGCCCAAAGGGACTGTTTAAAGGTCCAAACACACAGTCAAACACAGGGTATCTCACTAAGCAGCTCTATTGGCACTGGTGCTATCAGATCTAGTAAACACTGAGTATGTTACAGTAGCTAAAGCCTTGTTTGTTGTTATGTTGTTGTTTACCTGACAAACATTGATGGGTATTGATCCCCTTTGGGTTTACTTTGAGCATAATTTGAAGCTTCATTTGGACAATGCCTGTGTGAGATACACATCAGTGAGTAGTCAATGGAGACTCGGAATCTACAGTGAAAACAAAATTTAACCCAAGCATTGGAGCTAATTGAATTTGAGAAAGATACAGAGGAACACGGGGAGCTCTTAAAAGTAACGAGAGACAGTGAGAGAGAATGAGAAAATAAAAGGAGTGAGAGTGAAAGAGAGAGAGAGAAAGAGGCGGAATTGAGGAACACTTCTCATTTTTCAAGAGGCTCGATAGTTTTCACTCTGCCTCCAAACTTTAATGAAACACCTTGTGCGAAAAACCTTGGGACTACATGACGGAGCGACAGGAATAAATATATGAATAAATGAGTGCGCCAAAAATACATTTAGAAATAAAAAGGTAGATATTTAAATAGAGAGGCACAGCTGGGATTATTGTTATCAATAGGCTCCTGAGGAGGGACTCAAAAGCATCCCAAGGTGCTTTGCAGGAACAGTACGCCCATAAAGAAAATACCAATAAGCAGAAGTATTGAAATAAAGTTGGATGCAATCCAATAAAACAACGATGGGTGAATTATTTTTGGTTTGTTCATCTTTATCAATAGTCTTCCTTCCCTTCCCACCTACTAATTCCAGGGTTTAAAAAAAAGTACTATTTTCTACATTGTACAATAATAGTGAAGACATCAAAACTATGAAATAACACATATGGAATCATGTAGTAACCCAAAACATTTTTACACTCTGCGGTCCAACTCATCCTAAACCATCTCAATTGGGTTGAGGTTGGGTGATTGTGGAGGCCAGGTCATCTGATGCAGCACTCTACCATTCTCCTTCTTGGTCAAATAGCTCTTACACAGCCTGGAGGTGTATTTTGGGTCATTGTCCTGTTGAAAAACAAATGATACTCCCACTAAGCGGAAACCAGATGGGATGGCTTATTTCTGACGAATACTGTGGCACCCATGCTGGTTAAGTGTGCCTTGAATTCTAAATAAAATCACAGACAGTGTCACCAGCAAACAACCCCCACACATCATACCACCTCCTCCATGCTTCACAGTGGGAACCACACATGCATTCATTCGTTTACCTACTCTGCATCTCACAAAGACACGGCGGTTGGAACCAAAAATCTCAAATTTAGACTCATCAGACCAAAGGTCAGATTTCAACTGGTCTAATGTCCATTGCTCGTGTTTCTTGGACCAAGCAAGTCTCTTCTTATTATTGTTGTCCTTTAGTAGTGGTTTCTTTGCAGCAATTCAACTATGAAGGCCTGTTCACACAGTCTACTCTGAACAGTTGATGTTGAGATGTGACTGTCACAACTTGTGGACATGTTTATGTGCTGATGTGCAGTTTGTTGCTACTTTGTTGCTAACATTACTTTGCTACCTGCCAACTTTATGGTTTTTACTTTCCAGTTTTTTATAACTTTTTTCTACTTTTATTTTTCCCTCGCTTAACTTTTTTCTTTAAACTTTGTCACCCCGGATGCTTAATCTGGACATGGTTCTACAGGCTTCCACAAGCCGAAGTAGTATCATTAACATTATTCTAATTATCTAATTGCAGTCGCTGTACTTCTAATACACAGAAGAACTATCGCCTTAGGATAGCCGTGCTGCAAGCCCAGCTTCATACGCAATCGTTAGGCAAGGTTAATTTAAGTGTAAGAAAGGATGAAACAGTGTCTGTGCCACCAATGCATACAGATAGTATAAATTCCCTGCAGCTTTTTCTCATGGCTTCTGGAAGGAAATGCTGTCGGAATGCGCAACTAGTGTCGCTCATTCAGCCGACAAAACTTTCAATCGGTTCTCCCCATTTAGCAAATAGTCAGAGTCAGAGGCCGAACCTTCTCTGGTCTCTCCTCCACCCATTACGGCTTCTGAGCTGCCAAAGCCTCCCATCATTTGCTCTGACAAATTGAAAACCCTAGTCATTTGTGACTCCATTACCTGCAGTATTAGACTTAAAAATAATCATCCAGCGATCATACACTGTTTACCAGGGGGCAGGGTTACTGACGTAAAGGCTAATCTGAAGATGGTGCTGGCTAAGGCTAAAACTGGCGAGTGTAGAGAGTATAGTGATATTGTTATCCACGTCGGAACTGACGATGTTGGGATGAGACAGTCAGAGGTCACCAAGCACAAAATAGCTTCAGTGTGTAAATCAGCTAGAAAGATGTGTCGGCATCGAGTAATTTCTCTGGCCCCTTCCCAGTTAGGGGGAGTGGTGAGCTCTACAGCACAGCACAACTCAATTGCTGGTTGAAAACTGTTTTCTGCCCCTCCCAAAATATATTTTATGTAGATAATTGGCCCTCTTTCTGGGACACCCATAAACAGGACCAAGCCTGGCCTGCTGAGAAGTGACGAACTCCATCCTAGCTGGAGGGGTGCTCTCATCTTATCTATGAACATAGACAGGGCTCTAACTCCTCTAGCTCCACAATGAGATAGCCAGCCTTCCTGCTTAGTGGAGTCTGCCACTAGCACAGTCAGTGTAGTCAGCTCAGCTATCCCCATTGAGACCGTGTCTGTGCCTCGATCTAGGTTGGGAAAAACTACACGGCGGAGTTCGCCTTAGCAATCTCACAGGAATGAAGACCTCCTCCATTCCTGTCATCATTGAAATATATTGTGATATCTCACATGTTAAAATAGGGTTACTTAATGTTAGATCCCTCACTTCCAAGGCAGTTAGTCAATTAACTAATCACTTATCATATTCTTAATGTGATTGGCCTGACTGAAATATGTCTTAAATCTTGTGTAGTTTTAACTCCCCTTGTCCTAAAGGTAAAACATTACCTGCCTTCACTAAACCCCTAAAATAAAGCAGCTTAATTGAATTTTACACAAATCTATTGAACACAAATCTATTTTGCATGAAGAAACAACCTGTTATTCATCCCAAA
This sequence comes from Oncorhynchus tshawytscha, assembly GCF_018296145.1. NCBI lineage: Eukaryota > Metazoa > Chordata > Actinopteri > Salmoniformes > Salmonidae > Oncorhynchus > Oncorhynchus tshawytscha. Next base: position 33,224,188 of record NC_056438.1, read on the forward strand.
CTTTGTGAATATCTGGGTTTTCCCTCTTCACAATGCAGAAAGACGGCATTTGATCAGTGAACACCACTCATTTTTATTTCAACACAGCTGTCATAATTGTTTTCTTTACTAAAGTTGAGGTTTATTACTAGTATTATTATTATTATTGCTAAAGGTACTGCATAGGTGTAAACATAAATGGTTTAAAATGCACTAGTATCGCATAAGAAAGTGGCAAAAATGTGCAGAAAGTAGTTTTGAATGCATTTTATTGAAGGGAAACAATAACAGTCTTTGGCAACATAGTGATATATTGTTATATACTGTACAATGAGGAGATCAACTACAAAATACTAGTCTTCTCCCATGTTTTAACCATTGGCCTCCCCCAGAAGGTGTATAAACAACAACAATAAATACAAATAAGGTAATAGATACAAAACAAAAAAGTGAAGAACATAAATCAATAAACTCTAATTAGCAAATGTAGGACAGTATGCTTGTGTGTGTGCATGGACTTTGTAGATGTATTTCTCACATGTGCAGCACAAAGTATTTGTTTTAACAGTCCTTCTTTGGGTGCCAGAATTGGCAACTCCTCCTCTTGCTTGTACCAGCTGCAGCCTCAGGTGGATCAGGACAAGATTCAGCCCACTGAACAGCTTTCACAAGCTCTGCAGAGGCTGCTGTGCGGGGGGAGGGGGCGCTCCCTTCTTTGAATGTGTGGGGTTACAAGTTCCTTTCCCAACTGCTCCAGGAACACCCTCCTCTATTTATCAGGCATCCAGGTAGGGTTGATCTTGTTCCATAGCATGAAGGCATTGTATGAGGACACATCAATGATGTTATGGAAGATGATGCAGTCATCCTCTTGCAGTTGTACATTCCAATCACTTTGTCTAGGTTGTCCATGCCTCCTTTGTTGTGGTTGTAGTCCAGGATGATGGCTGGTTTCCTGTCCTCATGATCACTGATCTCAGCCGTTTTGTGCAGTGTGCTCAGGAAGACCACATTCTTGTTCCTCTTTGGAAGGTAAGAAACTAGAGTGGTGATGGGGGTGAAGGCAAACTTTGATGAGAAGGCTTCTCAGTGTAGGGAGGAGCTCGGGCTTGTTCTTTCTAACTGTGCCAACCATGGTGATCTTCCTCTTCAGGAGGTGCTGGCTCAGTTCATAAGAGGTGAAGAAATTATCACACGTGACATTGCGACCCCTCAGTCCATTTGTCACATCAAGCGCAACCTGCATCCCCTGCTTCTTTTCCGGGCCTCCACTGGTCAGCTTCCCTGTGTAGACTTGCATCTTCCAAGCGTAGCTGGATTGTGCTTCACAGGCCACCCATATCTTGATTCCATACTTTGCTGGCTTGCTGGGCATATACTGCCGGAAAGGACAGCAACCTTTTGACAAAGAGATTACTATTAGTAATTAGTATCAGTGTCACAGAAAACAAACACATAAATCAAAGATATTACAGCAATACATAATAAAATTAACAGTGAAAATCACCTACATTACAGATATGAAAATTAAAACTGTACCTCTGAATGGAACCAGTTGCTCATCCACTGTTACTTCAGGCCCAGGGTTGTAGAGGTAAGGCAGATGCTCCACTCACTTCTCCCAGACCTCTCTTATGGCCGCCAGTTTGTCTCTCACACTTTTTCAGGTTTTGACTCACTGTTATCAAATCTTTGCATTCTTGAGAAAGTGTGAAAGACTTTGTCTTTCAGAAAATCGCCCTTCCACTCTCTGCTTACCAGATACTACATGTAGCCTCGCCTTGTGACCTATACACACCCGCTAAGATTAGTAGCCCTATGTAGGCACGCAGGTCAATCTCATCCATCCTTTTCCAGTTGTCTCCATATTTACGGAAACCCTCCAGGATTATTTTTTCGATGGCTGGTGTGATGAACATGTAGAATGTTGAGGCGATGTCCTGGGCATGGGCAACTTCATGTCTTGTGGGCACTGGGGTCATCCTTATGACATTTTGTGCTGCCATCCTGCCCTGGTTGTCATATGGTGACAAGGACCATGTTATTTTGCTGTTCTTTGACAAAAATGTCCCTCTTTCAGCTTGGGGGATTGCTTCTTCATCTGAAGATGATGCATCGTGCTCTGGGTTGCATTCTTCCCCATCTTCTCCTTCAGATACCTTCTCCTCTTCTAAATCATTGTTCTCTTGTTCCTCCTGGTCATCTGAAAAAAATCTGATTTTCGACCTGTTTGGGCACTGAAATGTGCACTCATGGCTTCAGCAAAGAGAGAACTGGGGGGGGACTGTCATCTGTGGTACCTTTATATGTTGGGCGGCAGATAGCCTAGTGGTTAGAGTGTTGGACTAGTAACCGAAAGGTTGCAAAATCAAATCTCTGAGCTGACAAGGTAAAAATCTGTTGTTCTGCCCCTGAACATGGCAGTTAAAATATTGATGGACTGTAATTTCTCTTTGCTTATTTGAGTTGTTCTTGCCATAATATGAACTTGGACTTTTACAATATAGGGCTATCTTATGTTTACCACCCCTACCTTGTCACAACAGAACTGATTGGCTCAAACACATTAAGAGGGAAAGAAATGGCACAAATTAACTTTTAACAAGGCACACTTGTTATTTGAAATGCATTCCAAGTGACTACCTCATGAAGCTGTTTGAGACAATGCGAAGCGTGTGCAAAGCTGTCATCAAGGCAAAGGGTGGCTACTTTGAAAAATCTCAAATATAAATATGTTTAACACGTTTTTGGTTACTATATGATTCCATATGTGTTATTTCATAGTTTTGATGTCTTCACTATTATGCTACAATGTAGAAAATAGTAAAAATAAAGAAAACCTGGAATTAGTAGGTGTGTCCAAACTTTTGGCTGGTAGTGTACATATACTCACGGTCTTAATGTTCATCTATGTTGAGTCTATGTGATGTTGCACTTACAGTATAGACTCACTGTCTTTCTCCGTGTCTCTGTGTTGATTTCCCCAAGCTGGAGTTGACCTCAGAGACCAGTTCTCCGTCTGATGCTCCGTCTTTCATGGACGGCTTCTTCTACTGCTCCGCCGGCCTAGCCAAGGCCACCCTGGAAAGGAGAGGCAAAGATGGTGAGTCGACCGATGCAACATTGATCCTCAGTCAGCTAATCAATCAGTCAGTTAGTTACTAATGCCAACATCCAGTTAGTCAAATGTGTAGTCGGTGAAACCACAGCAATCGATCAGTTGATGTCAAGTCAGTCAGTCAATCAATCTGTCGAATTGACAATCAATCCATCTATAATTAAACAGCCTCTCGAAACAAATCAATTATCCAGTCAAACGTACTCTTTGTTGGGTCCTTAAATATTCAGTTGACACAAAGAGAGAGAGAGTTCTTTGTAGGTTGCATCTAGCTTTTACCCAAAGCCCTCTAATAGCAAGGTCCTTGTTGAAACTAGACAGTGTGATTGAGAAACCTTCATGTTTCAAAGACAATCATCAAAACTCCAGTAGATGGCGCTATCTAAAATGGACTACATAATCCCCCAACAGATTCCCCTGATTCTCTTCTGAGGTCGTTTAAAACTTTTAATCAGGCTTTATTTCCAAACTCAGTTGCACCTCCTGCGCCTGTGAGCCGTCCTTCCCATCCTTCCTTATCCCTCCCCATCCCTTCTATCCAACATTTGGAGCTGTGGCTCGGGCCCATGGGTAATCAGGAAAATGGAGCTAGGTTTAGATGTCCCTCTTGGGAAGGAGGTGGGGAGGATGGGTGGGGGTTACATGGATCTCTATCTGCTACTGGGGACCAGCTGGCTGGATCTCCATCCTCCGGAGTTTCTCCCCCTCTTCCTTCCCCCACAAGCCTCTCTTGTATCCAGCTACCTCCTCACTGGCTTTCTGGTGGTTGTTGTATCTGGCTAATGAACAGGGCTGAAGCCTATAGAGAGGGGAGAGTGAGCCGTTGTGTAGATTTGCACCGGTGGAGGGTCTTTGATTTGATGAATCAACGATTTGGTGTTCAAACAGTGAGCTTCATACTGTGTTCGGCTTTATACTGATGGGGTTCAGTTAGTGGAATAGGAAGCTGTAGTAGCTAACAGCTTTGCGTCGTGAGCAATCTTACTACATATTCAATTTACTTTTGTTACAATATAAACTATTTAGTTAGCCTTATACAGCTACTCTGTCTGTTTCTTTGTGAAGAACACTGATTATGTGGAGAGTGAGATTGAGATTGACAAATGTACACAACCATTTAATTGTGGTCTTTACTAGTGGAGACTGATATCTGTTTTCCAGCACTTGAGAGGTCTTTCTTCCAAATTAACTCTGTCGCTTGATTCGTTTAAAAGCTCACAGATTCATACATCTTCCCGATAGCAAGGGCCATACAGTCAAACGAATGGCAGTAACTCTCTGGCCGATAAATACTTCGATATTTCATCTATATATTACCCTAACAAATTTGTCTTTGTGCGTTATTGGAGTGTGTTGAGGCTGTTGAAAAAAATCAGAGGTGGCTTGAATGACTAATTTAACTTCTCAACTCAAAAAGAGGAAATACTGCCTGCATGGGTCTTGTAAGAGCAGGGAGAGAAGATATTTTTTAGTGTTTTGTACTCCTGGATGCATTTCCGAGGTTCTCTGGTTAAAACCTGTTGAGACAGTTGAGTCCCAATTGGGAACCAGCCCTCCCACCGTCAGCAGGAATGTGGCGCATGGAACGCAAAAAATATTCTTAAAAATATTTAACCTCCACACATTAACAAGTCCAATAGCTCAAATGAAAGATAAACAACTTGTTTATCTAGCCAGCAAGTCAGATTTCTAAAATGTTTTACGGCGAAAACATAGCACATATTTATGTCAAACCACCACCGAAGACACACCGAAGACCAAGCTAATTTCCATAGCCAAATTCCACAAAATATGCAATCACCAAACGCAGGATTAAAAGAAAAATAATTGCACTAACCTTTTGAAATCTTCATCAGATGACAGTAATATAACATGTTACACAGTACATTTTTTTTTTTTTATAATATGCTATATATATCCATAAATCTGTTTACAATGACGGCATGTTCAAAAAAATGCTACTCAAATGTCCGGAGAAATGACGATAGCTCCAGCATATGCCGTCAGCTAACATGGAATACACAACATAAACTTAGACTAAATATGCATGTTCTATATATGTATAGAAAGATACACTTCTTCTAAATGCAATCGCTGTGTTACTTTTATTTTTAACGTTACAGATTTCGTTCACTAGGCTATAATATGAGTCGGCGCTCAGGAATTAGCATTTTGGCTCCTCTACTTCGGAGTCCACAGAAACCCATAATAAACACATAAATCTTCCCTTACCTTTGCTGTTCTTCCATCAGTAGACCTGGAAGGGTTTATACTTACCAAAAACAGCTTTAGTTTGGAAGTCTGTGTCTTTCGGTGATCAAACACGACACATTTCGGTTGAAATGCAGCCAAAAGCCAAGTGGGTGCGCACCAAAACGTCGAAATTACATATTATATGTCGACTAAACTTGTAAAACTATGTTCAGAACACAGCATTAGCATGTTATCTAGCTTCATAGCAATTCTCAGGACGAAGAGAAACACACGAGTCGTTCAATCAATCTTGGAACAAAGACAGAGCGTGCGTGAGAGTAGCCTGTTTTCTCGCGTGACCGCAAGGTTTTGGCCCGCCAAAACCCTCGTGAGCGCGATTCTCACAATGAGAAGCCCCATTGAAAGCTGACACCGCGCTGAAGAGATAGAGACTGTTCCCAGGACTGTAAGTGCTTGGGAAGGGTGGGGGCGATGACGTCAAAGTTGGGCCAACTTTTATGATGACAAGAGAGACTTTGGGAGAATGAGTGCCCTGAGAGTTCTGCTTTACCTAGAGACATAATTTAAACGGTTTTAGAAGCTTTAGAGTGTTTTCTATTGAATAATAATTTTTATTTGCATATATTAGCAATTTTTGACAGATTTTTTTTCTGTTTACCATGGGCACCCAATCTCCCCAAAGGGGGCAGCAATCAGCCCTATCCTTAAGAGGTATTAATGGGTTGATAATCTAATAGAGACACACATGCAAACACACTCATATGCACACAGACTTATATACACACACATGCACACGTGTACACACATGCACGCTAATGGCTTGGTGGTCTATAGCTACACCACAGCTCTTAATAATGCATAAGGCACTGATGGTGGTTTAATAAAAGCACAGCGTGTAGCGGTAGGAACGACTTTAAGCAGAGTATCTTCTAGTTGACTCTCCTCTCAACGAGACATCAACTCCAATTGGTAGCCTCCTTGCCTCCCTCTCATTGATGTGAGCTATATTGAGCAGACATAGGGTGGAGATTGATTTATTTGGAGATACAATTTGTGGACATATGGTTAGGTTTTGCCAGAGACATACTTTGGAGCTTCTCTTTGTTAATGGAAATGCTATGGTGTTTTACAGTCAAATTTTTCAGTGACAGTAGAAGACACTTTTGGAAAGTGAATATGAGACATAATATGCCTTGAATCCCTTTCCATCATTTGTTGGTGATTGGTGAGTTGATTGTGTTCAATGCAATATGTTTACAGGTAGCTCCTAAGTGTTAAGTGTAAGTGTGAACACAACACATAACAACCTTTATCGTTGTGATTAAGTCAGTATAGGGATAGACAAGAAACCCAGTCCCCTGGAGCGCTACAGAGTCTTGAGCAGATGGGTGAATGACTCCGTCTCCTCTACTCCCATTCAGGTCGTCAGGGTAGAAGAAGGGAGGAAGGACCGTGCAAGGGGGGAAGTAAACTGCCTGAAAGCATGAGTGAAACAACACACCTAATTTCTGATTAATTTGTCTTTTCCTCGAGTGTTTCTCTTTACTCCCGGTCGCTGCCTGCCGCAGTGTCTCAGAGAGCACTCCAACCAAGGGCACAGGTATGCTGGGCCCACCTGACACACTGTTAGCAAAGGTCAAAGTCCAGATGAACCAAACAATCAAATCATAGCATGTTGAATTTATTTAACTCTCTGCAAACTGGAAACGATTTATCCGGAGGCTGCATTCATTGTAGCTGGGGATTTTAACAAGGCTAATCTGAAAACAAGACTCCCTAAATTTTATCAGCATATCGATTGCGCAACCAGGGGTTGAAAGACCCTGGATCATTGTTACTCTAACTTCCGCGACGCATATAAGGCCCTGCCCCGCCCCCCTTTCGGAAAAGCTGACCACGACTCCATTTTGTTGATCCCTGCCTACAGACAGAAACTAAAACAAGAGGCTCCCACGCTGAGGTCTGTCCAACGCTGGTCCGACCAAGCTGACTCCACACTCCAAGACTGCTTCCATCACGTGGACTGGGAGATGTTTCGTATTGCATCAGACAACAACATTGACGAATACGCTGATTAGGTGTGCGAGTTCATTAGAACGTGCGTTGAAGATGTCGTTCCCATAGCAACGATTATAACATTCCCTAACCAGAAACCGTGGATTGATGGCAGCATTCGTGTGAAACTGAAGGCGCGAACCACTGCTTTTAATCAGGGCAAGGTGTCTGGTAACATGACTGAATACAAACAGTGCAGCTATTCCCTCTGCAAGGCTATCAAACAAGCTAAGCGCCAGTACAGAGACAAAGTAGAATCTCAATTCAACGGCTCAGACACAAGAGGCATGTGGCAGGGTCTACAGTCAATCACAGACTACAGGAAGAAACCCAGCCCAGTCACGGACCAGGATGTCTTGCTCCCAGGCAGACTAAATAACTTTTTGCCCGCTTTGAGAACAATACAGTGCCACTGACACGGCCTGCAACGAAAACATGCGGTCTCTCCTTCACTGCAGCCGAAGTGAGTAAGACATTTAAACGTGTTAACCCTCGCAAGGCTGCAGGCCCAGACGGCATCCCCAGCCGCGCCCTCAGAGCATGTGCAGCCCAGCTGGCCGGTGTGTTTACGGACATATTCAATCAATCCCTATACCAGTCTGCTGTTCCCACATGCTTCAAGAGGGCCACCATTGTTCCTGTTCCCAAGAAAGCTAAGGTAACTGAGCTAAACGACTACCGCCCCGTAGCACTCACATCCGTCATCATGAAGTGCTTTGAGAGACTAGTCAAGGACCATATCACCTCCACCCTGACACCCTAGACCCACTCCAATTTGCTTACCGCCCAAATAGGTCCACAGACGATGCAATCTCAACCACACTGCACACTGCCCTAACCCATCTGGACAAGAGGAATACCTATGTGAGAATGCTGTTCATCGACTACAGCTCGGCATTCAACACCATAGTACCCTCCTAGCTCGTCATCAAGCTCGAGACCCTGGGTCTCGACCCCGCCCTGTGCAACTGGGTACTGGACTTCCTGACGGGCCGCCCCCAGGTGGTGAGGGTAGGCAACAACATCTCCTCCCCGCTGATCCTCAACACTGGGGCCCCACAAGGGTGCGTTCTGAGCCCTCTCCTGTACTCCCTGTTCACCCACGACTGCGTGGCCACGCACGCCTCCAACTCAATCATCAAGTTTGCGGACGACACAACAGTGGTAGGCTTGATTACCAACAATGACGAGACGGCCTACAGGGAGGAGGTGAGGGCCCTCGGAGTGTGGTGTCAGGAAAATAACCTCACACTCAACGTCAACAAAACTAAGGAGATGATTGTGGACTTCAGGAAACAGCAGAGGGAACACCCCCATCCACATCGATGGAACAGTAGTGGAGAGGGTAGCAAGTTTTAAGTTCCTCGGCATACACATCACAGACAAACTGAATTGGTCCACTCACACAGACAGCATCGTGAGGAAGGCGCAGCAGCGCCTCTTCAACCTCAGGAGGCTGAAGAAATTCGGCTTGTCACCAAAAGCACTCACAAACTTCTACAGATGCACAATCGAGAGCATCCTGGCGGGCTGTATCACCGCCTGGTATGGCAACTGCACCGCCCTCAACCGTAAGGCTCTCCAGAGGGTAGTGAGGTCTGCACAACGCATCACCGGGGCAAACTACCTGCCCTCCAGGACACCTACACCACCCGATGCTACAGGAAGGCCATAAAGATCATCAAGGACATCAACCACCCGAGCCACTGCCTGTTCACCCCGCTGTCATCCAGAAGGCGAGGTCAGTACAGGTGCATCAAAGCTGGGACAGAGAGACTGAAAAACAGCTTCTATCTCAAGGCCATCAGACTGTTAAACAGCCACCACTAACATTGAGCGGCTACTGCCAACACACTGTCAATGACACTGACTCTACTCCAGCCACTTTAATAATGGGAATTGATGGGAAATGATGTAAATCTATCACTAGCCACTTTAAACAATGCTACCTTTTATAATGTTACTTACCCTACATTATTCATCTCATATGCATACGTAGATACTGTACTCTATATCATCGACTGCATCCTTATGTAATACATGTATCACTAGCCACTTTAACTATGCCACTTGGTTTACATACTCATCTCATATGTATATACTGTACTCGATATCATCTACTGTATCTTGCCTATGCTGCTCTGTACCATCACTCATTCATATATCCTTATGTACATATTCTTTATCCCCTTACACTGTGTATAAGACAGTAGTTTTTTGGAATTGTTAGTTAGATTACTTGTTCGTTATTACTGCATTGTCGGAACTAGAAGCACAAGCATTTCGCTACACTCGCATTAACATCTGCTAACCATGTGTATGTGACAAATAAAATTTGATTTGATTTGATTTGATTTGATGCTCCAGATACTCAACTAGTCAAAAGAAGGCCCGTTTTATTGCTTCTATAATCAGCACGACAGTTTTCAGCTGTGCTAACATAATTGCAAAATGGTTTTCTAATGATCAATTAGCCTTTTAAAATGATAAACTTGGATTAGCTAACACAATGTGCCATTGGACCAGAGGAGTGATGGTTGCTAATAATGGGCCTCTGTATGCCTGTGTAGATATTTCATTAAAAATCTGCCGTTTCCAGCTACAGTAGTCATTTACAACATTAACAATGTCTACACTGTATTTCAAAAAATAGCTTTTCTTTCAAAAACAAGGACATTTCTAAGTGACCCTAAACTTTTTCTGATCAATTTGATGTTTAAAAAAAAAAAAAAAAAAGATTTTCTTTCAAAAACCCAGCAACCTGTCCATGTGAACCACACTTGAACTCAACACCCTGGTCACCTTCCAATGTCCACAGCATGCCTAACAGGATTGGATGGAGAAAGCAAATTCTTGGAAGGCTGTGTGATCTCCTACCCTCAGATGTGGCGCATTGAGGACATTGCCAATTTCTCTCTGCATGAACTGGCAGAGCTGTCCATACTTGGAATTCAGGACATTGAAAGCTGAGGTGTATGGCCTGGTGTTGTACATGTACATTTGAAGTCGAAAGTTTACATACACCTTAGCTAAATACATTTAAACTCAGTTTTTCACAATTCCTGACATTTAATCCAAGTAAATATTCCCTGTTTTAGGTCAGGTAGGATCACCACTTTATTTTAAGAACGTGAAATGTCAGAATAATAGTAGAGAGAATGATTAATTTCAGCATTTATTTATTTCATCACATTCCCAGTGGGTCAGAAGTTTACACAACTCCATTTTGAGTTATGGTAGCATTGCCTTTAAATTGTTTAACTTGGGTCAAATGTTTCAGGAAGCCTTCCACAAGCTTCCCACAATAAGTTGGTTGAATTTTGGCCCTTTGCTCCTGGCAAAACTGGTGTAACTGAGTCAGGTTTGTAGGCCTCCTTGCTCACACACAGTTTTTCAGTTCTGCCCACACATTTTCTATAGGATTGAGGTAAGAGCTTTGTGATGCCCACTCCAATACCTTGACTTTGTTGTCCTTAAGCCATTATGCCACAACTTTGGAAGTATGCTTGGGGTTATTGTCCATTTGGAAGACCCATTTGCGACCAAGCTTTAACTTCATGACTGATGTCTTGAGATGTTGCTTCAATGTATCAACGTAATTTTCCTGCCTCATGATGCCATCTATTTAGTGAAGAGCACCAGTCCCCCCTGCATCAAAGCACCCCCACAACATGATGCTGCCATCCCCGTGCTTCACGGTTGGGATGGTGTTCTTCGGCTTGCAAACCTCCCCCTTTTCCTCCTAACATACAGTGGGGCAAAAAAGTATATAGTCAGCCACCAATTGTGCATGTTCTCCCACTTAAAAAGACGAGGCCTGTAATTTTCATCATAGGTACACTTCAACTATGACAGACAAAATGAGAAAAAAAATCCAGAAAATCACATTGTAGGATTTTTTATTAATTTATTTGCAAATTATGGTGGAAAATAAGTATTTGTTCAATAACAAAAGTGCATCTCAATACTTTGTTATATACCCTTTGTTGGCAATGACAGTAAGCCTTCACAAGGTTTTCACACACTGTTGCTGGTATTTTGGCCCATTCCTCCATGCAGATCTCCTCTAGAGCAGTGATGTTTTGGGGCTGTTGCTGGGCAACACGGATGTTCAACTCCCTCCAAAGATTTTCTACGGGGTTGAGATCTGGAGACTGGCTAGGCCACTCCATGACCTTGAAATGCTTCTTACGAAGCCACTCCTTCGTTGCCCGGGCGGTGTGTTTGGGATCATTGTCATGCTGAAAGACCCAGCCACGTTTATTCTTGCTGATGGAAGGAGGTTTTCACTCAAAATCTCACGATACATGGCCCCATTCATTCTTTCCCTTACACGGTTCAGTCATCCTGGTCCCTTTGCAGAAAAACAGCCCCAAAGCATGATGTTTCCACCCCCATGCTTCACAGTAGGTATGGTGTTCTTTGGATGCAACTCAGCATTCTTTGTTTTCCAAACAAGATGAGTTGAGTTTTTACCAAAAAGTTATATTTTGGTTTCATCTGACCATATGACATTCTCCCAATCATCTTCTGGATCATCCAAATGCTCTCTAGCAAACTTCAGACGGGCCTGGACATGTACTGGCTTAAGCAGGGGGACACGTCTGGCACTGCAGGATTTGAGTCCCTGGCGGCGTAGTGTGTTACTGATGGTAGGCTTTGTTACTTTGGTCCCAGCTCTCTGCACGTCATTCACTAGGTCCCCCCGTGTAGCTCTGGGATTTTTGCTCACCGTTCTTGTGATCATTTTGACCCCACGGGGTGAGATTTTGCGTGGAGCCCCAGATCGAGGGAGATTATCAGTGGTCTTGTATGTCTTCCATTTCTTAATAATTGCTCCCACAGTTGATTTCTTCAAACCAAGCTGCTTACCTATTGCAGATTCAGTCTTCCCAGCCTGGTGCAGGTCTACAATTTTGTTTCTGGTATCCTTTGACAGCTCTTTGGTCTTGGCCATAGTGGAGTTTGGAGTGTGACTGTTTGAGGTTGTGGACAGGTGTATTTTATACTGATAACAAGTTCAAACAGGTGCCATTAATACAGGTAATGAGTGGAGGACAGAGGTGCCTCTTAAAGAAGTTAAAGAAGTTACAGGTCTGTGAGAGCCAGAAATCTTGCTTGTTGGTAGGTGACCAAACACTTATTTTCCACCATAATTCGCAAATAAATTCATTAAAAATCCTACAATGTGATTTCTGGATTTTTTTCTCATTTTGTCTGTCATAGTTGAAGTGTACCTATGATGAAAATTACAGGACTCTGTAATATTTTTAAGTGGGAGAACTTGCACAATTGGTGGCTGACTAAATACTTTTTTGCCCCACTGTATCTATGGTCATTATAGCCAAACAGTTCTATTTTTGTTTCATCAGACCAGAGACCATTTCTCCAAAAAGTGCAATCTTTGTCCCCATTTGCAGTTGCAAACCGTAGTCTGACTTTTTCATGGCAGATTTGGAGCAGTGGCTTCTTCATTGCTGAGCATCCATTCAGGTTATGTCGATATAGGACTCATTTTACTGTGGATATAGATACTTTTGTACCGGTTTCCTCCAGCATCTTCACAAGGTCATTTGCTGTTGTTCTGGGATTGATTTGCACTTTTTGCACCAAAGTACGTTCATCTCTAGGAGACAGAACCTGTCTCCTTCCTGAGCGGAATGACGGCTGCGTGGTCCCATGGTGTTTATACTTGTGTACTATTGTTCGCACAGATTAACATGGTAACTTCAGACATTTGGAAATTTGCTCCCAAGGATGAACCAGACTTGTGGAGGTCTACAATTCTTTGGCTGATTTCTTTTGATTTTCCCATGATGTCAAGCAAAGAGGCACTGAGTTTGAAGGTAGGCCTTGAAATATATCCACAGGTACACCTCCAATTGACTCAAATGATGCCAATTAGCCCATCAGAAGCTTCTAAAGCCATGACATCATTTTCTGTAATTTTCTAAGCTGTTTAAAGGCACAGTCAACTTAGTGTATGTAAACTTTGTTGGAAAAATTACTGATGTCCTAATCGACTTTGTTAACAAGAAATCTATCCTGTTTTAATGACTAGAAAAATAAAACTTATTTAAAATGCATTTAAAGGGTCCTTTCATGCAAATGTGTTCAGTATTAGGAAAGACGCCTACCACGGGAGGTTGGTGGCACCTTAATTGGGGAGGACGAGCTCGTGGTAGGCTGGAGGTTTCTATTCCATTGACTCCATTCTGACAATTACTATGAGCCGCCCACCCCTCGTCAGCCTCCTGTAACACCTACATACACAGTTTCAAGTCGCTAGGTCAAATGGGGTGGCAGATATGAGGGTTTACGTGAGACTGCTTATAACAGCGTCACCTATAGGCCAATCAGGGTCATTCTTTATGACTAAGTTACTCATGGCCTCTATTTTCCATGCCAAAATAGAGAGAAAAAAAGTTACCAATGTATGCTTGAGTTGACAATGTCAACAAAAACAAAAAATTATAAGAACAACAAAGAGAGAGAGATTTAAAAATAGAAGTTTAGGTTTGAAGAACATCTAACTAACCCAATCCAATGCCCTTAGTCAACACTACAGATTCAAACTACAACTTCACCATCCGAAACTACTCCAAACCACCCACTTCATCTAGCAGACGCACAATTTTCCCTCCATCAAAATCTATGTGCATATTTTGCATATAATATTTCAAAAAGGTGAGCCGACGAGCTGGTAATATGCTCAGTGGACATTGTGATTTGCAGGTCCCATACCAGATGAAATTATCCAAGCAGTGTATTTAATGTAAAGTGACACCCACATGCTTCTGTAGTGCAGAGCCATGCAGAGTAAGGCCAGTTGTGGAGCATCTATTCTGCATACGTTAATATGTATGAGCCATAGACAGACAGAGGTGAGGTATTCTGCATAATACAGACACATGCTTGGACTGGTTTAAACTATGGTACTGTGATGTACAGTTAATGTAGCTACTAGCTACTCTCCCACTGGACAACAGGGACTGTTGTAATTACACCATTTATAAATAATCCTGTAGCCTTCAAACCAACACACAGGCACGCACAAATATACCAACGAGCACACACATACACATGCAAACATCAGGGTCAGATTAATGCAGGGACTTACTGGGGCTGAATCCCCTGGGCCCAGGCCCGTGGGTGGCACATGAGGAAGCAAAAAATATATAAATAAATGTTACACCAAAAATTATAATAAAGGAAATATATACAGCATATCTACTCATTCAGGGGTTTCTCTTTATTTTTACTGTTTTCTACATTGTAGAATAATAGTGAAGAAATCAACTATGGAATAGCACATGTGGATTCATGTAGTAACCAACAAAGTGTTAACCAAATCTAAATATATTTTATACTATTTTAGACTCTACCCAGAGCTATAGCCTTTCTTTTTCCCTGTTAGGCTTAGCGACATGTTTGGAATACGTTAGGCATGGTTATTTTGTCTCCCCGTTTCACTACAATGACCACTCCGTCTGTTAGACTTAGTAGTCTTTCTTTTGAACAGCAGAAAGAACTACTTATTTTACAAATAGAGCAGGAGCAAGCTAAACTAGAGCATTAGCGGGTTCGGGAGTGAGCATTGGAACAAGCTAAACTGGTGCATGATTGTGTTAAGCTAGAGCATGATCGTGTTAAGAAACATTTCAAACTAAGTACAGAATCAATCATTAGGATGTTTTTAACATATAGCTTCAATAAAGTTACAACCGGAGTTTTCCATCTTGTCTTCGTGAGCCATGGAACGCAAGTGACTACCATGAGGAAAAAGTGGGATCACAAAATGGCTGCTTGATGGACAGCTGATATATTCTGCTCTCATTCACTCTCACAACAACATAGAAGCCTCATTATAATTTCTATTGATGGTGACATCCAGTGGAACCCCTAGGTAGTGCAACATCATTCATATCATTCATAACATTCATATATATGTTTTTCCTCATAATCCTGGACTATCGGACCACTATTTTATTACGTTTGCAATTGCAACAAATAATCTGCTCAGACCCCAACCAAGAAACATCAAAAGTCGTGCTATAAATTCACAGACAACACAAAGATTCCTTGATGTCCTTCCAGATTCCCTCTGTCTACCCAAGGACGCCAGAGGACAAATATCAGTTAACAACCTAACTGAGGAACTCAATTTAACCTTGCGCAATACCCTAGATGCAGTTGCACCCCTAAAAACTAAAAACATTTCTCATAAGAAACTAGCTCCCTGGTACACAGAAAATACCCGAGCTCTGAAGCAAGCTTCCAGAAAATTGGAACGGAAATGGCGCCACACCAAACTGGATGTCTTCCGACTAGCTTGGAAAGACAGTACCGTGCAGTACCGTAGAGCCCTTACTGCTGCTCGATCATCCTATTTTTCTAACTTAATTGAGGAAAATAAGAACAATCCGAAATTCCTTTTTGATACTGTCGCAAAGCTAACTAAAAAGCAGCATTCCCCAAGAGAGGATGACTTTCACTTTAGCAGTGATAAATTCATGAACTTCTTTGAGGAAAAGATTATGATTATTAGAAAGCAAATTACGGACTCCTCTTTAAATCTGCGTATTCCTTCAAAGCTCAGTTGTCCTGAGTCTGCACAACTCTCCCAGGACCTAGGATCAAGAGAGACACTCAAGTGTTTTAGTACTATATCTCTTGACACAATGATGAAAATAATCATGGCCTCTAAACCTTCAAGCTGCATACTGGACCCTATTCCAACTAAACTACTGAAAGAGCTGCTTCCTGTGCTTGGCCCTCCTATGTTGAACATAATAAACGGCTCTCTATCCACCGGATGTGTACCAAACTCACTAAAAGTGGCAGTAATAAAGCCTCTCTTGAAAAAGCCAAACCTTGACCCAGAAAATATAAAAAACTATCGGCCTATATCGAATCTTCCATTCCTCTCAAAAATTTTAGAAAAGGCTGTTGCGCATCAACTTACTGCCTTCCTGAAGACAAACAATGTATACGAAATGCTTCAGTCTGGTTTTAGACCCCATCATAGCACTGAGACGGCACTTGTGAAGGTGGTAAATTACATTTTAATGGCATCGGACCGAGGCTCTGCATCTGTTCTCCTGCTCCTAGACCTTAGTGCTGCTTTTGATACCATCGATCACCACATTCTTTTGGAGAGATTGGAAACCCAAATTGGTCTACACGGACAAGTTCTGGCCTGGTTTAGATCTTATCTGTCGGAAAGATATCAGTTTGTCTCTGTGAATGGTTTGTCCTCTGACAAATCAACTGTAAATTTCGGTGTTCCTCAAGGTTCCGTTTTGGGACCACTATTGTTTTCACTATATATTTTACCTCTTGGGGATGTTATTCGAAAACATAATGTTAACTTTCACTGCTATGCGGATGACACACAGCTGTACATTTCAATGAAACATGGTGAAGCCCCAAAATTGCCCTTGCTAGAAGTATGTGTTTCAGACATAAGGAAGTGGATGGCTGCAAACTTTCTACTTTTAACCTCGGACAAAACAGAGATGCTTGTTCTAGGTCCCAAGAAACAAAGAGATCTTCTGTTGAATCTGACAATTAATCTTAATGGTTGTACAGTCGTCTCAAATAAAACTGTGAAGGACCTCGGCGTTACTCTGGACCCTGATCTCTCTTTTAAAGAACATATCAAGACCATTTCAAGGACAGCTTTTTTCCATCTACGTAACATTGCAAAAATCAGAAACTTTCTGTCCAAAAATGATGCAGAAAAATTAATCCATGCTTTTGTCACTTCTAGGTTAGACTACTGCAATGCTCTACTTTCCGGCTACCCGGATAAAGCATCAAATAAACTTCAGTTGGTGCTAAATACGGCTGATAGAATCCTGACTAGAACCAAAAAAATGTGATCATATTACTCCAGTGCTAGCTTCTCTACACTGGCTTCCTGTCAAAGCAAGGGCTGATTTCAAGGTTTAACTGCTAACCTACAAAGCATTACATGGGCTTGCTCCTACCTATCTCTCTGATTTGGTCCTGCTGTACATACCTACACGTACGCTACGGTCACAAGACGCAGGCCTCCTAATTGTCCCTAGAATTTCTAAGCAAACAGCTGGAGGCAGGGCTTTCTCCTATAGAGCTCCATTTTTATGGAACGGTCTGCCTACCCATGTCAGAGACGCAAACTCGGTCTCAACCTTTAAGTCCTTACTGAAGACTTATCTCTTCAGTGGGTCATATGATTGAGTGTAGTCTGGCCCAGGAGTGGGAAGGTGAACGGAAAGGCTCTGGAGCAACGAACCACCCTTGCTGTTTCTGCCTGGCCGGTTCCCCTCTTCCCACTGGGATTCTCTGCCTCTAACCCTATTACAGGGGCTGAGTCACTGGCTTACTGTGGCTCTCTCATGCCGTCCCTGGAAGGGGTGCGTCACCTGAGTGGGTTGATTCACTGATGTGGTCATCCTGTCTGGGTTGGCGCCCCCCCTTGGGTTGTGCCATGGCGGAGATCTTTGTGGGCTATCCTCAGCCTTGTCTCAGGATGGTAAGTTGGTGGTTGAAGATATCCCTCTAGTGGTGTGGGGGCTGTGCTTTGGCAAAGTGGGTGGGGTTATATCCTTCCTGTTTGGCCCTGTCTGGGGGTGTCCTCGGATGGGGCCACATTGTCTCCTGACCCCTCCTGTCTCAGCCTCCAGTATTTATGCTGCAGTAGTTAATGTGTCGGGGGCTGGGGTCAGTTTGTTATATCTGGAGTACCTCTCCTGTCCTATTCGGTGTCCTGTGTGAATCTAAGTGTGCGTTCTCTAATTCCCTCTTTCTCTCTCTCTCTCTCTCTCTCTCTCTCGGAGGACCTGAGCCCTAGGACCATGCCCCAGGACTACCTGACATGATGACTCCTTGCTGTCCCCAGTCCACCTGGCCGTGCTGCTGCTCCAGTTTCAACTGTTCTGCCTTATTATTATTCGACCATGCTGGTCATTTATGAACATTTGAACATCTTGGCCATGTTCTGTTATAATCTCCACCCGACACAGCCAGAAGAGGACTGGCCACCCCACATATGCTCTCTCTAATTCTCTCTTTCTTTCTCTCTCTCGGAGGACCTGACCCCTAGGACCATGCCCCAGGACTACCTGACATGATGACTCCTTGCTGTCCCCAGTCCACCTGACCGTGCTGCTGCTCCAGTTTCAACTGTTCTGCCTTATTATTATACGACCATGAGGTCATTTATGAACATTTGAACATCTTGGCCATGTTCTGTTATAATCTCCACCCGGCACAGCCAGAAGAGGACTGGCCACCCCACATAGCCTGGTTCCTCTCTAGGTTTCTTCCTAGGTTTTGGCCTTTCTAGGGAGTTTTTCCTAGCCACCGTGCTTCTACACCTGCATTGCTTGCTGTTTGGGGTTTTAGGCTGGGTTTCTGTACAGCACTTTGAGATATCAGCTGATGTATGAAGGGCTATATAAATACATTTGATTTGATTTTGATATCTCAAGGGGATTTCATTGGGGACAAGCTCAGATATCTGACTTCCTGTTTTGATTTCAACTCAGGATTTTGCCTGCCAATATGGGTTCTGTTATACTCACAGACATCATTCAAACAGTTTTAGAAACTTCAGATTGTTTTCTATCCAATACTAATAATGATATGCAAATATTAGCAATTTTTGACAGATTTTTTTTCTGTTTACCATGGGCACGCAATCACCCCAAAGGGGGCAGCAATCAGCCCTAGCTCTTAAGCTTTATTTTGATGTATTGCACTTGTGATTTCATGAAAGTTGAATATTTATATGAATTTAATTTGAATTTGGCGCTCTGCAATTTCACCGGATGTTGGCCAGGTGGGACGATAGCGTCCCACTGATCCGCAAGAAGTTTCTAATGTTGCATTGTGTGTTGACTGGTAAAGCGCAGGAAGCATATTCAACTCTTGGTGTAGATGACAGTGTCAGCTATGATAAGGTTAAAATGGCTGTGTTACAGATTGCTGAATTGATTCCTAAGGCTTAGGACCAACAATTTAAAACTTTAAAAAAGGCTGATAAACCGAATCATGTTGAGTTTACGCGAGAGTTATCTTCACAGTTTAATTGCTGGTGTTCCGCCTCTGTGGTTACGACTTTCCACGGTCTATGTGATCTGATTATGGTAGAGCAATTGAAGGACACAATCCCTGATCGTATAGCCACGTACATTAACAAACAAAAAGTGAAGACTCTGTTGTACAGCACACTGTATTACTTATACAACTAATATAAGGACAGGACATGAGATGGGAGTAGAAACTAACGTGGGCATTGTTTAGTGCATTTCACAGGACAAAACATTCCAAGCATTAAAATGTACATAAGTAGGTGGGTGTTACAGGTGCCCTAAAGGGACAAACTAGAATATCAATACCCAACAATGCCTCAGTTCCCATACTTAACCCTGGGGTGTATTCTACTGCAATGTTGGAGGTTAGTTTGAACTAAATATTCAACCTTTCAAGTGGTTGTCTTTCTCTTGCAGGGTAATGATGACGTACAGGTCATTCTACAGGTCTCTGAGTGGTGATGGTGTATGCCCAGACTGGGGTGCAATGCTTCCCTGAGTAGGCACTCTGGCTGGTTCAGTCTGGAGCACTTTCCACATTTGTAGGTTGCTGCAGTGGATGTTCAGCTGATGGCTCGTAGTCATGGTATGTCTCCAGTAGCTGATCTTGATTTGTCACTTGAGTCATCTCTGAGGTTGGTTCCTGGCAACAGTTGATTCATGTGTCTCCTCCAGATGATGTTCTCCGGTGTGTGAACTGTGTACGACACAGGCCCTGTTTGTGAGACCAATGTTGCTGGTAACTCTCTTTCCAGCTTTACTCTGTTTCTCTACTTGTACTCTCTGTTGTGTCTGTACAACCTGTGTATTCTTTGGAGGCCCCAGGAGGTCAAGTCACGTGCGAAGCTGTCTTTTCATCATGGCTGATGCGGGTGCCACTTTGGTTGTAGCATGGAGGGTGTTTGTGTAGGTCAACAGGAAGGTGTTTAGGCTCCTATTGAGTGTTGTTTTTAAAGCTGGCTTCATCGTCTGGACAAATCTTTCAGCGAGGCCGTTAGTTGCAGGGAGATATGCCGCTGAATTGATATGCTGAAATCCATTTGCTTCCATGAATGACTGGAACTCTTCAGATACCAGATGGGGGACATTATCGCAAAAAAATTGCATTGGCAATCCAAAGCGACTGAAGATTGATCGTAGCACTTCAATCATTCTCTCCGCTGATGTGCTCTTCATCACCTTGACATCAGGCCATTTGCTGTGTGCATCAACTACATCTCAGAACAAACAATCCTCGAGTGGGCCTGCATAGTCTGTGGACTTGCTGCCAAGGCTCATCTGGGAAGTGTCATGGGTGTAGTGTCATGAGGTATGTTTCTCATCTTTTGACATGCAGAACATGATTTGGCCTTATCTTTGATAGCTGCATCCAAACCTGGCCACCAAAAGTAGCTGCGTGCAATTGCCTTCATTTGCTCCATGCCACAGTACCCTGCATGGAGTTCTTTAAGGACCTGTCTTCTCAGTGTGGCGGTATGATGACTCGAAAGCCCCATAGCAAGCATCCAGACTTTACTGTGAGCTTGTTTCTCCTTAATAGGTAATAGCTCTCCTCCTTTCCCACGAGTGACAATGTCCACGACCTCAGACATGACTGGATCAGTGTGGGTGAATCTTTTCACTTGGACAGACGTAACTGGGGTGTTTTTCACTTCCTTGAAGTAGAAGATTTCAGCCTAGGAGTGCTCAGTGTGTGTGACAAGTAAGAGAAGCCTTGAGAGGCCGTCTGCATTGCAATGCTGCTCTGACCTTCTGTACTTGATATCGTGCTGGTGAGCAGATAACAGTAATGCCTGTCGCTGCATGCGGCTGGCTGCGAGTGATGGAATGCCGGTGTTGGTACCAAAGATGGAGGTGAGGGGTCTATGGTCAATCAGCAGTGTGAATCGTCGGCCAAACAGAAACTGATTAAATTGACTTTAAACACGATGGTGAGCGCTTCATGCTCTGTGCATAATTGCATAATTGCTCTCGGTTTTACTTAAAGTCCATGATGCAAAAGCAATTGGCCTTTCTTCACCTGATGGCATTATGTATGAGACAACAGCACCAACGCCATAAGGCGATGCATCGCATGCCAACTGTAATGGCTGTAAAGGCTGTTTTCACTTTCTTGAAGGCCTCCTCACATCTGTCTGTCCACTTCCACTGTTTGGCATTGTTCAAAAGTTCATGGACTGGCCTCTTAAGGACCGGACCATTTTTTCAATTTTCACCTAAAATGACATACCCAAATCTAACTGCCTGTAGTTCAGAACCTGAAGCAAGGATTTGCATATTCTTGATACCTTTTGAAGGGAAACACGTGGACGTTTGTGGAAATGTGAAATTAATGTAGGAGAATAACACATTAGATCTGGTAAAAGATAATACGAACAAAAAAACATGCGTTTTCTATTTTATTTTTTGCTCCATCATCTTTGAAATGCAAGAGAAAGGCCATAAATGACATAGGAGTTTAGGTGCAATTTAGATTTTGGCCACTAGATGAGAGCAGTGTGTTTGCAAAGTTTAAAACTGATCGAATGAAGCAGTATATTACTGCACAACATTTTGAATCAAGTCTGGACAGATGTGCCGAACTGGTCAATTGATACATTTTCAAGTACATAGCTATAGAGAACATACAAACATGATATGGTAATACAAAATGTACATTTACACACTCCAAGGAAGGTCATACATGATGGATCATTTGCTTCCCTATTTAACGGATTCCTTCCTGGGAAGGAGAGGAGGACCAAAATGCAGCGTGGTTAGAGTTCATGGTTTTTTAATAAGAGAAACTAAACATGAACACAATTACAAAACAACAAATGTGGCAAAACCCGAAACAGTCCTATCTGGTGCAGCGAACACAAAGAAAGGAAACAACCACCCACAAACCCCGACACAAAACAAGCTACCTAAATATGGTTCCCAATCAGAGACAATGACTAACATCTGCTTCTGATTGAGAACCATATCAGGCCATACATAGAAACGGACAAACTAGACACACAACATAGAATGCCCACCCAGCTCACGTCCTGACCAACACTAAAACAAGGAAAACACAACAGAACTATGGTCAGAACGTGACACCCTACAGAGAAGACACTAACCTTGACACATCTAGATGACCGGGTGGGTGTGCGACCAGAAACAGCAGGGGCTCAAACTGTAGAACCCAGTTCCTACATTTTAATATAAAATTTCATTTTATCAAACCAAACTATCCTACATTTTTATCTCTAGAACCCTCAGGATGACGAATCAGAGCAAGATTACTGAATGGCAAGTACATTATTTACCTTCAGAGGTGAATGTATCAAACCAGTTGCCGTGACAAAAGATTTTTGATGTTGTGCACGCTCCTCCAAACAATAGCTTGGTATTTTTTCACTGTAATAGCTACTGTAAATTGGACAGTGCAGTTAGATTACCAAGAATGTAAGCTTTCTGCACATAAGACATACATGTGTTATTCTAGTCATATTATCGCACGTTAGCAACAACTGCCCCGGTATAGGGACACCGATTCTGTAGAAGTTTAACAAGTTTAAACAAACCGGTTATGCTGGAGGATGTTGCAGGCAGCAGAACATTCTCCATGGCATCTCCAGACTCTGTCACGTCTGTCACGTGCTCAGTGTGAACCTGCTTTCATCTGTGAAGAGCACAGGGCGCCAGTGGAGAATTTGCCAATCTTGGTGTTCTCTGGCAAATGCCAAACATCCTGCACGGTGTTGGGCTGTAAGCACAACCCCCACCTGTGGACGTCGGGCCCTCATACCACCCTCATGGAGTCTGTTTCTGACCGTTTGAGCAGACACATGCACATGTGTGGCCTGCTGGAGGTCATTTTGCAGGGCTCTGGTAATGCTCCTCCTGCTCCTCCTTGCACAAAGGCGGAGGTAGCGGTCCTGCTGCTGGGTTGTTGCCCTCCTACGGCCTCCTCCATGTCTCCTGATGTACTGGCCTGTCTCCTGGTAGCGCCTCCATGCTCTGGACACTACGCTGACAGACAAAGCAAACCTTCTTGCCACAGCTCGCATTGATGTGCCATCCTGGATGAGCTGCACTACCTGAGCCACTTGTGTGGGTTGTAGACTCCGTCTCATGCTACCACTAGAGTG
Source organism: Oncorhynchus tshawytscha (assembly GCF_018296145.1). Lineage (NCBI taxonomy): Eukaryota > Metazoa > Chordata > Actinopteri > Salmoniformes > Salmonidae > Oncorhynchus > Oncorhynchus tshawytscha. Next base: position 33,247,752 of record NC_056438.1, read on the forward strand.
AAAGCACCGCCAGCATTCAAAAGTGACCAAAACATCAGCCAGGAAGCATAGGAACTGGGAAGTGGTCTGTGGTCACCACCTGCAGAACCACTCCTTTATTGGGGGTGTCTTGCTAATTGCCTATAATTTCCACCTGTTGTCTATTCCATTTGCACAACAGCATGTGAAATTTATTGTCAATCAGTGTTGCTTCCTAAGTAGACAGCTTGATTTCACAGAAGTGTGATTGACTTGGAGTTACATTGTGTTGTTTAAGTGTTCCCTTTATTTTTTTGAGCAGTGTGTATTGATATACAGGGGGGAGAACAAGTATTTGATACACTGCCGATTTTGCAGGTTTTCCTACTTACAAAGCATGTAGAGGTCTGTACTTTTTATCATAAGTACACTTCAAATGTGAGAGACAGAATCTAAAACAAAAATCCAGAAAATCACATTGTATTATTTTTAAGTAACTAATTTGCATTTTATTGTCTCTGATTGGGGATCATATATAAGTTGTCGTTTTCCTTTTGGGTTTTGTGGGATCTTGTTTTCTGTTTAGTGTCTGACAGAACTGTGCGCTTTCATTTTCACTTTTGTTATTTTGTTTGAGTGTTTTTCGAAAATAAAAATCATGAACACTTTCCACGCTACGCTTTGGTCCACTCCTATTGACGAGAGCCGTTACAATATTTTTTTCCCTACTAGGACGGAAAGGCTTTCTAAATATAGTAACAATCAATCAAATGATAAACTACTTACTGTAAGATTTCACCATTCTGGGGCCTCCCAAGGTGCGCAGCGGTAGCTTCTAGATTCTGTGTTTGAGTCCAGGCTCTGTCGCAGCCGACTGTGGCTGGGAGACCCACGGGGCGGTGCACAATTGGCTCAGCGTCGTCAAGGTTAGGGGAGTGTTTGGCCGGCAGGGATGTCCTCATCCCATCGCGCACTAGCGACTCCTGTGGCAGGCCAGGTGCAGTGCACGCTGACACGGTCGCTAGGTGTACGGTGTTTCCTCAGACACATTGGTGCGGCTGGCTCCTGGGTTAAGTGGCCATTGTGTCAAAAAGCAGTGCGGTTGGGTTGTGTTTCAGAGGACCCACGGCTCTTGACCTTCACCTCTACCGAGTCCGTACGGGAGTTGCAGCGATGAGACAAGACTCTAACTACCAATTGGACACCACAAAATTGGGGAGAAAAACGGGTATAACTATGATCATACTTAGTGACAGTACACTATTGGCATTATTTCATAAAACTGATGACACTGAGCTGCATAGAGACACCATTCAAATCTGTGCAGAGTTGTTACAACTTCAGCTTTAAGCACAAAGTGATTTTGTCAGTCTGTGACCAAGAGAAAGTGGTCTTATTTCAATTCTACAAAATGCCAAAACTGTGATCAGAGAATATATATTCAGCTACTGTTGTACTGTTTACAGTCTGTCTTACAGCTCGTTTTCACTAGCACACGGTAAATTGCCATGTGCCGCTTAGGCCGCCCAGAGTGGCTCGCTTGTGGGCGTGCGTCAAGAATTCAGCATTGCAAGTTTGTATCAAGGTCTGGTTATTAATAAATGGGTAAATAGTTAAATATTAATATGCTCTAAAACGCTCTGGTGAATAACAAACTTTGCTGCCCTGTTTCCAATCGTCCCCATGGCTGGGAGAACATATTCAAGTAAGTGGCGGCAGGGTAGCCTAGTGGTTAGAGTGTTGGACTAGTAACCGGAAGGTTGCAAGTTCAAATCCCCAAGCTGACAAGATACAAATCTGTCGTTATGCCCCTGAACAGAGAGTTAACCCACTGTTCCTAGGCTGTCATTGAAAATAAGAATTTGTTCATAACTTACTTGCCTAGTTAAATAAAGGTAAAGTAAATACATTTTGAAAATGTAAAAAACATCTAGCTACAGTGCAGGCTAACTCAGCTGCTAACAGAGCTAGCTATCTAGCCAACTTTACATACTGTATGAAAATGGCTCTCATGAGTACTGCCACAGGAATGGAAGACCCAGAGATAATTCTGCAGCAGAGGATAATTAGTCCCCCCTCTCCGCTCTCTCTTTCCTTCCATTGAAAATTAATGGGAAGTGGTGTTGTAAGTGATTTAGTCAGCTTAACTTTTTTTCTCACCTTTTAATTGACAGAATGAGGAGGCAATTACGAAGATGGATTGGTAACCAGGCGCTTGGTAGTTTCTGACTTTCATCCATCTTTGCTGATGTAAATACAAAACATAATGCTCATGAATTGATGATCATGTGCAGTGAAGTTTATTATGTACCTTCAGAAACTAATTTAAGTAGATTGTAATAACACAGGTGTCAAAGAGTGTATGTGAGAGTGCATGTGTGCGTGCTTTCGTGACTGCATGTGTGTGTTTGTGTCTGTGTACGTGCGTGTGTGTGTCTATATCCAGCTTCTTCTTTTTTTTTTAAACAAGTAATTTTTTTATATTTCACTTCACCAATTTGGACAATTTTGTGTGTGTCCATTACATGAAATACAAATAAAAATCTATTTAAATTACAGGTTGTAATGCAACAAAATAGGTAAAACGCCATGGGGGATGAATACTTTTGCAAGGCACTGTATTCACAAATGCAGCTGCCAATGTATATAAACACACACGTATATGAACGTAAAAACAGCAGGTTTCTATCAACTGAGACAGAGTTGATCTGTGGAAAGAACACAACTGTCTTTCATGATTGTCTGACTTAGAGGATTTACATACTTAACAAGCATGAAGTTCATGAAAACACATCTAATTTTGGATTTCAAAGTCACCATCTGCCTTTTTGTTCCGCCACCAACAGACAGGCTCACAAGCAAGCGCAAACACACACACACAAACACCCACCGCTGTTTTGACACCAAAGTTTTTGACTCACTTCATCTCAGGAATATGCAAATGATTGATTCCTTTGTCAATCAGTGTGTGATGCATTTGAAGATACAGAAAATATACTGCTAATAAATGAACAACGAGGTTACGAGCACTGCCATTAAAATACAAAGAGGTGTGAGTGGCATAAAAAAAGAAAGGAGAAAAGGTTCTCTTCCTGTTTCTCGCTCTCTCCATCCCCCTCTCCGAGTGAGAGGTGGTGTGGACAACATTCCACTAATAACTTACCAAAGTCAAATCAAATCCAACTTTATTTGTCACGTGTCGAATACAACAAGTGTCGACCTTACCGTGAAATGCTTACTTACAAGCAGTTCAAGAGTTAAGAAATTATTTACCAAATATACTAAACGAAACAATAACAAAATGTAACACAATAAACATAACAATAACGTGGCAATATACAGGAAGTACCAGTACCGAGTCAATGTGCGGGGGTACAGGTTAGTCGAGGTAATTTGTACATGTAGGTAAGGGTGAAGTGACTATGCATAGATAATAAACAGCGAGAAGCAGCAGTGTACAAAACAAATAGAGAGGGGTGTGTCAATGTAAATAGTCCTGTGGCCATTTGATTAATTGTTCAGCAGTCTTATTGCTTGGGGGTAGAAGCTGTTAAGGAGCCTTTTGGCCCTGGACTTGATGCTACGGTACCACTTGCCGTGCAGTAGCAGAGAAAGCAGTCTATTACCTGGGTGACTGGAGTCTCAAACAATTATTTGGGCTTTCCTCTGACACCACCTATTATATAGGTCCTGGACGGCAGGAAGCTTTGCCCCAGTGATGTACTGGGCCGTACACACTACACTAGCGTCTTACGGTCAGATGCCGAGCAGTTGCCATACCAGGCGGTGATGCAACCAGTGCTCCATTGCTCTCGATGATGCAGCTGTCTAACCTTTTTGAGGATCTGGGGACCCCCGATGTTAATGGGGGCCTTTTCAGCCCAGCTTTTCCTGTAGTTGACGATCAGCTCCTTTGTCTTGCTCACATTGAGGGAAAGGTTGTTGTCCTGGCACCACACTGCCAGGTCTCTGACATCCTCCCTATGGACCGTTTATTCATTGTCGGTGAACAGGCCTACCACTGTTGTTTGTCAGCAAACTTAATGATGGTGTTGGAACCATGTTTGGCCACACAGTTCTGGGTGAACAGTGAGTACAGTAGGGGACTAAGTACACACCCCTGACGGGCCCAAATGTGTTGAGGATCAGCATGCTGACATGTTGTTGCCTACCCTTACCATCTGGGGGCGGCCCGTCAGGAAGTCCAGGATCCAGTTGCAGAGGGAGATGTTTAGTCCCAGGGTCCTTAGCTTAGTGATGCGCTTGATGGACACTATGGTGTTGAACGCTGAGCTGTAGTCAATGAAAAACCTTTTTACATAGGTTCTCCTTTTGCCCAGGTGGGAAAGGGCAGTGTGGAGTGTGATTGCCTCATCTGTGGATCTGTTGGGGCAGTATGCAATTTGGACTGGGTCTAGGGTATCCGGGAGGATGCTGTTGATGTGAGCCATGACCAGCCTTTCAAAGAACTGCATGACTTCCAACGCGAGTGCTACGGGGCGGTAATCATTTAGGCAGGTTACCTTCACTTCTTTGGGCACAGGGACTATGGTGGTCGGCTTGAGGCATGTAGGTATTACAGACTCGAGGAGAAGTTTGTCCTCGCATGCTTTGATTACACGTCCTGGTAATCCGTCTGGCCCCGCGGCTTTGTGAATGTTGATCTGTTTAAAGGTCTTGCTCACATCGGCTACAGAGAGCGTTATCACACAGTCATCCAGAATAGCTGGTGCTCTCGTGCATGCTTCAGTGTTGCTTGCATAAAAGGCATTTAGCTCATCTGGTAGGCTCACATCACTGGGCAGCTCGCATCTGGGTTTCCCTTCGTCTTTAATAGTTTTCAGGCCATGTCACATCCGACGAGCCTCAGAGCCTGTGTAGTACAATTCAATTGTAATCCTGTACTGCCACTTTGATTGTTTGATGATTTTCTGAGGGCATAGCGGCATAGCTCCTTGAAAGCAGCAGCTCTGATCTTTCGCTCGATGCAGATGCTGCATGTAATCCATGGCTTCTGGTTGGGATATGTACGTACGGTCACTGTGGGGAAAAAAACAAAAATTAGGTCATTAGAACGCAAACTTTTTCCAAATTAACTCCATAATATCGACAGAAACATGGCAAACGTTTAGAATCAATCCTCAAGGTGTTTTTCACATATCTATCGATGATAAATCATTCGTGGCAGTTGACTTTCTCCTCTGAAGAAAATGGAACGCGCATGGACCTGGAGATTACACAATAATTTCGACGGAGGACACCAGGCGGACACCTGGTAAATGTAGTCTCTTATGGTCAATTTTCCAATGATATGCCTACAAATACGTCACAATGCTGCAGACACCTGGGGGAAACGACAGAAAGTGCAGGCTCATTCCTGGCGCATTCACAGCCATATAAAGGAGACGTTGGAACACAGGGCATTCAAAATCTGGACCATTTCCTGTATGAAATGTCATCTTGGTTTCGCCTGTAGCATTAGTTCTGGGGCACTCACAGATAATATCTTTGCAGTTTTGGAAACGTCAGAGTTTTTTCTCTCCAAAGCTGTCAATTACATGCATAGTCGAGCATCTTTTCGTGACAAAATATCTTGTTTAAAACTGGAACGTTTTTTATCCAAAAATTAAAAGAGCGCCCCCTATCTCGAAGAAATTACCTAGGCAAGTCAGTTAATTAAGAACAAATTGTTTTTAAATTGACGGCCTACTCCGGCCAAACTCGGACGATGCTGGGCCAATGACGCAAAGTGATCTTTCTCGCGCATTTTTCAAAATAAAAGCCTGAAACTATGTCTAAAGACTGTTCACACCATGTGGAAACCATAGGAAAAGGAATCTGGTTGATATCCCTTTAAATGGAGGATAGGCATGCAATGGAACAGGGAGATTTGTTTCTCTTAGGCACTTCCTGGTTGGATTTTCCTCAGGTTTTCACCTGCAATATCAGTTCTGTTATACTCAAAGACAATATTTTGACAGTTTTGGAAACTTTTGAGTGTTTTCTATCCTAATCTGACAATTATATGCATATTCTAGATTCTGGGCCTGAGAAATAGTCAGTTTCATTTGGGTATGTTTTTATCCAAACATCAAAATAGTGCCCCATACACTCAAGAGGTTAATTTGAGCCAATACCGCAGCAATAGAAAATGTTAATGTGTAAATTACAAACTTCAGAAGCCTTTTTAAAAGTGAAATACACTACAATATTAAAATGTCCTGCATTGCAGTAGTGTTCTCCTGCACCAGGGTGATCAAATTTGGATCCTACACCTAGATTAAAGTGGGCATGTGAACAGTCATAGCGCATTAAATTGTATATTATCGGTTATAACACTAATGAAACCTCCTGGTGCATGTAAGGTGAGAGACACCTATTATTAGTTTAAACAGAAAATTAGAATAAGTATTGCAAACTGGGACTGCATCCCATTACTGGCCCAGCAAGTCCATAGATAAAACTACTAGTGTAGGGCCTTCATGCTGAGGAGAGGAGAGAGGAGGGGAGAGGGGGAAAGAAAAATAGGTTGAGAGGGTGTAAAAGAGGGGAGAGGATAGAGAAAGAGAACAGAGAGATAGAGAACTTCCAGGGGCATAAACTGCAGTTGGAAGAGGAATGGTGAGAAAGATAGGTAGAAAAAAAGGTAGGGGGGGCAGTAATGCATGGATTGGCCCTTTTCATATATAGACAGCCTGAGAGAGGGCTTCTGACAGGAACTGATGTCAACCCAAACCCGCTGCCACCCACACTACACTCCCCATCATCACCATTCACCCAAGTAAGTATATCTCTGTGCTTTTCTCTTTTTGTTTCCAGCCAGCAGGCTCCACATTGACTGTTAGCAGGTGGCTCTGTGCTACTCTAGCTCCTGCACAGTGCTAGTACACTAGGGGGAACAATGCCAAGCTGATTTATAATCAGGCAGCTGTTCTACCCCATGCACATACACGCCAAGGTGCATGTACATACACAGGCACACGATGAGCCACACGGCCATGTCGGGCCTCACGGGGGTCACTGCCAACCTCCAGAGAAAGCATAATGTAGCCTACTGAAGCTAGTGCAGCAGCCCAAAATAAAAACAGCTTCCACCTGATGCCTTCATCTGACCAATTAGCTCACGTGTCACATTAGCGGTTTACAGAAGAATGTGGATGGGATGGAGATGGGACTAAATATGTGTAATTTAGAGTCTTTTTTTTGTTGTCAAATATTCTGAATGGCGTATGTATTCACAATGGCAAGATTAATTGGGATAAACAAGTCTTCAATGGACCAATTAAGTCATCAATTACACAATAACTGAACAGAAAGGGACTAGGAAGCAATCTGATGGATGAGGAAAACACACTACATAAATGAATGAACTCATTCAAAGTTGTTAAAAGTTGAATTCTCATATGTTGATCTGTATGTTTGCATTTTGTCATGTCCAATCAAGATTTAGTCTGCCACCGGATGCTCAACCAACATGCAATCAACAGCTATTTAACACATTATAACATTTGCCAAAACACCCATACAATGGGTGTTATCGATGACTGTTCATCCTGTGGTCAAATGCACTTATGTCAACTGTTAATAACAATTGCTATTACACAGTCTACATGACAACTTCTGTCATTTGTTATTACATGCTTCATAAAAGTCTACATATGAGACGACATTACAGTGTGTTTTGTAATTTACCAACCTCTGTATCACATTATTACATTTAATGGAATGGTGGGCATCATAACCATGTCCATTGTCATTAAAGAGTGTACACAGACACCTTAACTAAAGTGACATTCATTTGAGGTGTTAAAAAACAGTTATTAATGTGCATTGAGTGAGTTGAGAATCACAAAACTTTACCGTTCAAAGGATCTCCTAGAAACATGGGCAAATAGGAGCAAGATGTTTTTCTTTTTTATTGAGACAACCAGACACAGTGAGTTGTACACAATGGACCACATCAAGATATAGAAAATATATATTATAATACCAACAACTTGCCAAAACACAAACATCTTAAAACAAAACGGAATCAAAAATAATTTTACAACATCAAAGTTGCTAGAGCCTGGGGCATACCAGGATTTGTGACAGCTTTGAAAAAGGAAGATGTGCAGGTTCCAGTGACAATGGCTAGTCATTCAGGTAATTAGCTAGCTAATGAATTGATGTTGCAACTGCAACATTTTGTTGACCCACAAATGGCTAGCTATGTAGCAATCTGCTATTCGCTGAAACCCATGGACTGTTTGCAGATCCAATGAAAGTCAGTGAATCATATTGCAGAAATCAGAAGAAGAAGGGTGGGACTTACGAGCACAACAAGCCGTGATAAATGACTAGGTGATCAGCTCATGTCCAACAGCAAAGAACATGGATGAGATAATGTTAGTTAGATTGAGTTTAACAACGTGTTTTAACATGAAAAAGTAATTGTGTTTTAAGTTTACCAAAATACAATGTTTTGTATAATGTGCTGCAAAGTCAGCTTTATAATTAGAAATCTGTCTTGTTGCTAGCAAGCTAGTTAACTAGCACTAGCTAGTTAGCTATTAGTGTTGAGCGATTGGTTTGGGGTCAGTTTGGTTTCGGTTCAGTTTTTTTTTAAGTCACTCTTTTCGACAGTTGGCCTTTACTACTATAGCCCATAAAAAAACATTGAAAACACATTCATAAATGGCAGAAAAGACTAATAAAATAAAGAATAAGGTTTTGAAGTGTCTGTCCGATATCTTGGAAATATGAGAAAGCTCAGGAAGTTTTCCCTCTGTTTTGATTTCCTAGTTTTTTTTCTTCTCACATATTTAAACAGGTCAACATTCAGAAAGCCACGGGGCCAGAAGGATTACCAGGACATGTACTCAAAGCATGAGCTGACCAACTGGAATACAGTGGGGCAAAAAAGTATTTAGTGAGCCACCAATTGTGCAAGTTCTCCCACTTAAAAATATGAGAGAGGCCTGTAATTTTCATCATAGGTACACTTCAACTATGACTTTCAACTCCCTCCAAAGATTTTCTATGGGGTTGAGATCTGGAGACTGGCTAGGCCACTCCAGGACCTTGAAATGCTTCTTACGAAGCCACTCCTTCGTTGCCCAGGCGGTGTGTTTGGGATCATTGTCATGCTGAAAGACCCAGCCAAGTTTCATCTTCAATGCCCTTGCTGATGGAAGGATTCATTCTTTACTTTACACGGATCAGTCGTCCTGGTCCCTTTGCAGAAAAACAGCCCCAAAGCATGATGTTTCCACCCCCATGTTTCACAGTAGGTATGGTGTTCTTTGGATGCTACTCAGCATTCTTTGTCCTCCAAACACGACAAGTTGAGTTTTTACCAAAAAGTTCTATTTTGGTTTCATCTGACCATATGACATTCTCCCAATCTTCTTCTGGATCATCCAAATGCTCTCTAGCAAACTTCAGACGGGCCTGGACATGTCTGGCACTGCAGGATTTGAGTCCCTGGCGGCGTAGTGTGTTACTGATGGTAGGCCTTGTTACTTTGGTCCCAGCTCTCTGCAGGTCATTCACTAGGTCCCCCCCGTGTGGTTCTGGAATTTTTGTGAACATTTTGTCCCCACGGGGTGAGATCTTGCGTGGAGCCCCAGATCAAGGGAGATTATCAGTGGTCTTGTATGTCTTCCATTTCCTAATAATTGCTCCCACAGTTGATTTCTTCAAACCAAGCTGCTTACCTATTGCAGATTCAGTCTTCCCAGCCTGGTGCAGGTCTACAATTTAGTTTCTGGTGTCCTTTGACAGCTCTTTGGTCTTGGCCATAGTGAAGTTTGGAGTGTTACTGTTTGAGCTTGTGGACAGGTGTCTTTTATACTGATAACAAGTTCAAACATGTGCCATTAATACAGGTAACGAGTGGAGGACAGAGGAGCCTCTTAAAGAAGAAGTTACAGGTCTGTGAGAGCCAGAAATCTTGCTTTGTTTGTAGGTGACCAAATACTTATTTTCCACCATAATTTGCAAATACATTCATTAAAAATCCTACAATCAGTGAGATACACCTGCTGGAGCGCGTGCTACGGGTGGGTGTTGCCATCGTGACCAGTGAACTGAGATAAGGCAGAGCTTTACCTAGCATGGACTTATGTAGCGAGGGCCAGCCGACAAGAGCATACAGGTCGCAGTGGTGGGTGGTATAAGGTGCTTTAGTAACAAAACGGATGGCACTGTGATAAACTGCATCCAGTTTGCTGAGTAGAGTATTGGAAGCTATTTTGTAGATGACATCGCCGAAGTCGAGGATCGGTAGGATAGTCAGTTTTACGAGGGTAAGTTTGGCGGCGTGAGTGAAGGAGGCTTTGTTGTGGAAAAGAAAGCCGACTCTAGATTTGATTTTAGATTGGAGATGTTTGATATGAGTCTGGAAGGAGAGTTTACAGTATAGCCAGACACCTAGGTACTTACAGATGTCCACATATTCTAGGTCGTAACCATCCAGGGTGGTGATGCTAGTCGGGCTTGCGGGTTCAGACAGTGAACGGTTGAAAAGCATGCATTTGGTTTTACTAGCGTTTATGAGCAGTTGGAGGCCACAGAAGGAGTGTTGCATGGCATTGAAGCTCGTTTGGAGGTTAGATAGCACAGTGTCCAAGGAAGGGCCGGAAGTATACAGAATGGTGTCGTCTGCGTAGAGGTGGATCAGGGAATCGCCCGCAGCAAGAGCAACATCATTGATATATACAGACAAAAGAGTCGGCCCGAGAATTGAACCCTATGGCACCCCTATAGAGACTGCCAGAGGACCGAACAACATGCCCTCCAATTTGACACACTGAACTCTGTCTGCAAAGTAGTTGGTGAACCAGGCAAGGCAGTCATTGGAAAAACCGAGGCTACTGAGTCTGCCGATAAGAATATGGTGATTGACAGAGTCGAAAGCCTTGGCCAGGTCGATGAAGACGGCTGCACAGTACTGTCTTTAGTCGATGGCGGTTATGATATCGTTTAGTACCTTGAGCGTGGCTGAGGTGCACCCGTGACCGGCTCGGAAACCAGATTGCACAGCGGAGAAGGTACGGTGGGATTCGAGATGGTCAGTGACCCGTTTGTTGACTTGGCTTTCGAAGACCTTAGATAGGCAGGGCAGGATGGATATAGGTCTGTAACAGTTTGGGTCCAGGGTATCTCCCCCTTTGAAGAGGGGGATGACTGCGGCAGCTTTCCAATCCTTGGGGATCTCAGACAATATGAAAGAGAGGTTGAACAGGCTGGTAATAGGGGTTGCGACAATGGCGGCGGATATTTTCAGAAATAAAGGGTCCAGATTGTCAAGCCCAGCTGATTTGTACGGGTCCAGGTTTTGCAGCTCTTTCAGAACATCTGCTATCTGGATTTGGGTAATGGAGAACCTGGAGAGGCTTGGGCGAGTAGCTGGGGGGGGAGGCATGGCCAGCCGTTGAGAAATGCTTGTTGCTTTACACATGCTTGTTGCTTTACACATATAACAGATTAGATATGGTAAAAGATAATACAAAGAGAAAAACATGCATTTTTTTCCCTCCATCATCTTTGAAATGCAAGAGAAATGCCACAATGTATTATTCCAGTTTAGGTGCAATTTAGTTTTAGACTGATCCAATGAACCATAAAATATTATATAAAATCTGCCCAAATGTGCCTAATTAGTTTATTGATACATTTTCATAACTGTACAATCTCCTCAAACAAAAGCATGTTATTGTTTCACCTTAAGGAACAAAATAAACATTTGTTGCGTAACTGGGAGTCTCGTGAGTGAAAACATCGAAGATCATTAAAGGTAAACTATTTTTTTGATTGCTTTTCTGATTTTCGTGACCTAGCTACTTAATGCTTAGTGTATATAATGTTATGCTGTGCTATCGATAAACTTACACAAACGCTTGGATTGCTTTCGCTGTAAAGCAAAGGCTAAGCTGTGTTTTGCAATATTGCACTTGTGATTTCATGAATATGAATATTTTTTTGTAATATTATTTGACTGTGGAACTATGCTATTCAGCGGTTGCTGATGGCAATTATCCCGGTACCGGGATGGGTAGCGTCAAGAATTAACCTTAATACTTTGAAATTTGACATTTGGAACAACAACCAAACAAAGTAATCAATAACAAGGGGCAGTGTGGTGGAGGTGATGTTGCCTACCCTCACTACCTGGGGAACCAGTTGCAGAAGAAGGTGTTCAGTTTCAGGGTCCTAAGATTGGTGACGAGCCTGGAGGGGACAATGGTACAATGGTGTTGAACGCTGAGCTGTAGTCAATGAAAAGCATTCTCACATCGGTATTCCTCTTCTCTAGGTGGGTGAGGTGCAATTGAGATTTCGTCATCCATAGATCTGTTGGGGCGGTATGCAAATTGGAGTAGGTCAAGGGTGTCTTAGATGATGGAGTTGAGGTGTACCATAACCAGCCTCTCAAAGCACTTCACAATTACAGATGTGAGTGCTACAGCCATTGTGGCATGAAGCCTTAAAGTTCTTGGGAACTGGAATGATAGTGGTAATTTTAAAACGTGGGGATTACACCAGCTTTGCGGATGTTGACGTGATTAAAGACTTACAGGAGCAATTAGGCTTAAGTGCCTTGCTCAAGGGCACATGGACTGATTTTTCACCTATTTGGCTCAGGGTTTCTTAACCGCTAAAATACCTGCTGCCCCCATATCCTATGTAGGCCTACTGTACAGAAAAGTGTGTACTTGTGTGTGTGAGAAAGACAAGTGTATATGGGGGGAAGGGGGTAGGGTGGTGTAGAATGATGAAAATCAGTCCAATCTGATTTGGCACCAACCTGACCCACATAGTGTAATGGCTGACGGACAGTGGCACCCAGGCTTCACGCACCAGTTCCCCCCGCCGAGAAGACCTCACACAGGGAGATCAACAAGACAACAACCAGATGCATACTGTAGTGTCGGATACACAGCAACAAGAAAATGCTATTTGCTCTAGTGTGAAGCATTTGTGTTAGCCACCTGATATGGTAGCCGGCTACGGGCCGATTTCTTTCTTGAGCAGATGCCCGGGGGCCTGAACATAATTACAAATATTTTGTAGACTGCAAATTGACCGCAAGAAGCCCAAACAGATAGAATATTTGACTAAAACGTAATAATTTCAAACCTTGCTTACATTTGTATACAATCTAGTGTCACTCTATTATGCATGGCATTCCAAAATCACGGAGCTGATTTCCTAGTGTTTTTACAGTCTTTCATGTTCAACAATGAAAATGACTAAAAAAATATACTGTATCTGTATATCTAGATTTATTGCTCAGAAAACTTGGGGGCCAAATAAAACCACGAGCGGGCCAAATTCGCCCCACAGGCAGTAAGTTGGGGAACCCTGATGTCGATGGTGAGGAAAGGATCCAAGTGCTCATGATGGTGTAAGTGGGAAGTTTAATTGTGTATCGGTGGTATTTACTGTCTCATATAACTTATTTACTTGTTTTTGTTAACTATTTAATGTATTCTACTAAGTTAACCTCTCTGCGCACCGAACCCGTTAGCGGGATGAAATTCGACAACATATGGTGATCTCTACATAAATGGTCATATTAAACATTCATTAAAATACAAGTGTCTCACATGTTTTGAAAGCCTAGAATCTTGCTAATCCAACTGCGTTGTCAGATTTCAAAAATGATTTACTGTGAAAGAATATGATGAGATTATCTGAGGATAGAGCCCTCCCCCCCCAAAAAAACTATTTCAACCAGCACAGGTGTAACAAAATCACAAACTGCAATAAAATAAATAGTTTACCTTTGACGATCTTCCTCTGCAATCCCAATGCTCATTGTTACACAATGAATGTCTTTTGTTTGAGAAAATCCATTTTTATAGCCTAACACAAAACATTTTGTCGTGAAATCCGTCTTATTCCATTTTCGAAGACACATTCGATGTAAATACACAAACTAAACGTGACTTTTCCAGTCATGTTTGGTTTCATTGCAATCAACTGGTTTGTTTGAAACACAACCAAACCTGATGGGTCATTTCGCGGGACGTATTGACTGAAAGAAACCGATTTGAAGACAAGAAGTAATGACATCATTGTGCACCAATGATATGACCACTGTTTCGTTGATTGACTGTATTTTAACCCAATGACCACTGATCGTCTTGAAATCTAGCTGGGGAGATAGCCAGTGAGCTGAGGTAAACGGCAATATGTAATGTTTATGTGTTGGAAGACCAACCCATGTAGTAAACTCCGGTGTAAAGCGAGTCATTCGCCATTGAAGTTTCATACCGGAATGAGCAACGCATGTTACGCAGAGCGTTGTTTTGGTAAAGCGCATCTTCAGCTGTTTATATATCAATCAGTATGGCAACTAAGTCAGGGAAAGCTAAATCTAAGTCTAGATATACAGTTGTACACACAATTTTAGAAGAAATATATCGGGAAAGTAAGACAGAGATTGTTGGAGGACGATTCATTTAGCGATTCCCAAATGGAGGAATATTTTTTGAACGGAGAGGACATCATTTTGGTCTGGTAAATTTTTCTCATGCAAATGCCGTTGTTTGAAATTAATAATATAAAATATTATTTGTGAAATGAAATAGCCTATTTGAGGCTGTTGAAGGGAGGGCAGGCCCATAACAATGGCCAAAGTGAAATGGAGACAGTAGATACAGCTGGTCTGTTGTAATATAATAAAGACTGTAGCTGGTCTGTCATAATGTAATAGAGACAGTAGATCTAGCTGAAATGTCATAATATAAAATAGACAGTAGATCTAGCTTGTCTGTCATAATATAAATGAGACAGTAGATCTAGCAGGTCTATAATAATATATTCAACCTTATGTTCCATGTACTCATATATATATATATATATAAATAATGTTTATTACACTTGTTGATACAGGGCTCATATGTGAAACTGTTCTTTAAAAAAATGTATTTCACCTTTATTTAACCAGGTAGGCAAGTTGAGAACAAGTTCTCATTTACAATTGCGACCTGGCCAAGATAAAGCAAAGCAGTTCGACACATACAACGACACAGAGTTACACATGGAGTAAAACAAACATACAGTCAATAATACAGTATAAACAAGTCTATATACGATGTGAGCAAATGAGGTGAGATAAGGGAGGTAAAGGCAAAAAAAGGCCATGGTGGCAAAGTAAATACAATATAGCAAGTAAAACACTGGAATGGTAGATTTGCAGTGGAAGAATGTGCAAAGTAGAAATACAAATAATGGGGTGCAAAGAGCAAAATAAATAAATACTTAAAATAAATACAGTATGGAAAGAGGTAGTTGTTTGGGCTAAATTATAGGTGGGCTATGTACAGGTGCAGTAATCTGTGAGCTGCTCTGACAGTTGGTCCTTAAAGCTAGTGAGGGAGATAAGTGTTTCCAGTTTCAGAGATTTTTGTAGTTCGTTCCAGTCATTGGCAGCAGAGAACTGGAAGGAGAGGCGGCCAAAGAAAGAATTGGTTTTGGGGGTGACTAGAGAGATATACCTGCTGGAGCGTGTGCTACAGGTGGGAGATGCTATGGTGACCAGCGAGCTGAGATAAGGGGGGACTTTACCTAGCATGGTCTTGTAGATGACATGGAGCCAGTGGGTTTGGCGACGAGTATGAAGCGAGGGCCAGCCAACGAGAGCGTACAGGCCGCAATGGTGGGTAGTAAATGGGGCTTTGGTGACAAAACGGATTGCACTGTGATAGACTGCATCCAATTTGTTGAGTAGGGTATTGGAGGCTATTTTGTAAATGACATCGCCGAAGTCGAGGATTGGTAGGATGGTCAGTTTTACAAGGGTATGTTTGGCAGCATGAGTGAAGGATGCTTTGTTGCGAAATAGGAAGCCAATTCTAGATTTAACTTTGGATTGGAGATGTTTGATGTGGGTCTGGAAGGAGAGTTTACAGTCTAACCAGACATCTAGGTATTTGTAGTTGCCCACGTATTCTAAGTCAGAGCCATCCAGAGTAGTGATTTGGACAGGCGGGCAGGTGCGATCGGTTGAAGAGCATGCATTTAGTTTTACTTGGATTTAAAGAGCAATTGGAGGCCACGGAAGGATAGTTGTATGGCATTGAAGCTTGCCTGGAGGGTTGTTAACACAGTGTCCAAAGAAGGGCCAGAAGTATACAGAATGGTGTCGTCTGCGTAGAGGTGGATCAGAGACTCACCAGCAGCAAGAGCGACATCATTGATGTATACAGAGAAGAGAGTCGGTCCAAGAATTGAACCCTGTGGCACCCCCATAGAGACTGCCAGAGGTCCGGACAGCAGACCCTCCGATTTGACACACTGAACTCTATCAGAGAAGTAGTTGGTGAACCAGGCGAGGCAATCATTTGAGAAACGAAGGCTGTCAAGTCTGCCGATGAGGATGTGGTGATTGACAGAGTCGAAAGCCTTGGCCAGATCAATGAATACGGCTGCACAGTATTGTTTCTTATCAATGGCGGTTAAGATATCGTTTAGGACCTTGAGCGTGGCTGAGGTGCACCCATGACCAGCTCTGAAACCAGATTGCATAGCAGAGAAGGTATGGTGAGATTCGAAATGGTCGGTAATCTGTTTGTTGACTTGGATTTCGAAGACCAACTGAACATCTAACTAACATCTAACTAACATCTAACTGAACATTTTCTTTCACAGTGATACTGACTCCGAATGGGAGCCCCCAGTGCCAAGGTGTCCATCCCCCACTGAAGCTGGTTCATCCAGCTCCTGCCACAAGTGGTGTTCATCTGCCCAAATGTATTTCTGCAGGCATGGATGTGCCTCAGGGCCAAAAGCGCACCGCATGGATGCGTCGCTGTGTCCTTTGCAAAATGAAGTCCCCCATCACCTACACCACATGCTTGGTGACCCTCTGCTTTACAGCAGAAAGAGACTGCTATGGCACCTGGCATCAGCAGCACAATATTGTGCAGAGGACTGAGGGTCTTCCAAATATTGAAAGTGTTATTTTGTAAATGTATATATTTTTTTTTTCATGTTTTTTCTCCATTTGGGGGGTGTGTGTTAGAATACCATTTTGGTATTTTGCATATAGTTATTTGAATCAAAATGTATAACTTCACCAATTTGGCCACTTGGGTACATTTGGGCTACTTGTGTGGGACACCTGGGTGACTTCATGTTAAATGTCATGTAGCACACTCATTTTGGAAGTTATCATTCTGAAACTTTGCACAAGTACTGTTGCCCTCTTATGTTTTTCACTTATTTGTCCCCATCATCCTATCTAAATGTTTGTTTTGTCTTGTTCATTTTGATGATGATGATACAACAATAAAAATGTTGTACGGAAATTCCAAATTCCATATAGTCTTCATAATGTCCACAGAAACATGTCAAACGTTTTTATAATCATTCCTCAGGTAGTTTTTAAAATATATATTTGATAATATATCAACCAAGTGTGTAGTTTTTCCATAACAGCGGGAGGAACAATGGCCGGTTTACTCAATTGCGCACCAACTCACTCTGAGAGCCCCCACCTCTCCACTTACGCAATGTGATCCTTCACGCTCAATTTTCAAAATAAAAGCCTGAAACTATGTCTAAAGACTAGACACCTTAGGGAAGCCACAGAAAAAGGAATATGGTTGATATCCCTTTAAATGGAGGACAGGCCTGCATAGGAACACAGAGGTAATAAGAGGAATACTTCCTGATTGGATTATCCTCAGGCTTTCGCCTGCAATATCAGTTCTGTTATACTCACAGACAATATTTTTACAGTTTTGGAACCTTTCGAGTGTTTCTATCCTAATCTGTCAATTATATGCATATTCTAGCATCTGGTCATGAGAAATAGGCTGTTTACTTTGGGAACATTATTTTTCCAAACATAAAAATAGTGCCTCCTAGCTTCAAGAGGTTATTAAGCTTTGAAATTATTTAAGACATGTGTTTACAAGAATGTTTAATATTACGAATGGTGTATTTAGAATTTTTGCGCACTGCAATTTCACTGGCTATTGGCCAGGTGGGACGCTACCGTCCCACTGGTGCCAGAGAGGTTAAAGAGAATAAAATGTCATACCACTGATTCATATATTTCAGAACTGTGTACATCGATGGTTTCAACAAAGTGGAATTTATGCTGCGGCATTCTGCGATGCAATTGTTCACTGGCACGGACATCAGGGCGCAAGGCAACCATCAGCTGAGTAAAAATGTGGTCCCCAAGATCAACAGAACGACCCTGACTGCCCTGCTGCAGCAACTTTACAAATGAAGGTTCAGGGCAGACTAAGACTGCAGTGTGACACTGCAAAGACCCTCTAGTTAATGCTACCCTATCACATCTGGGTTCAAATACATGTGTATTTGATTGTTATTTAAATATTTATTTTCTGTGTATTTGAGTATTTTCTAGTAATGTGGCTGCCAAACATACCTGCGTTCAAATGTATGGGAGTGTTTATTTGTATTTTCTTATACATGTCAATACTTTCCTAATGTTTTTCCAAATAAATTCCAATAGTCTATTTGTGTTTAAGTAAAAAGTATCCATATACTTACTTGGAAATGTCTTCGAATGCAATTGAAATACCTTAAATAGACACATTTTTCACAGCCTGAATAGCAACTTTAGATGAAAGGCATAATATCAGATAAAAGAGAAGCACGTGTCAGACACACACACATTGAACTGTGTGTGGGTGGTGAGTGAGACAACAGAGACAAAGGCATGTTGGCATAGCAATGCCACCTGTTCTTATTGACACTTCTAACACACAATCCCTTGCTCTGCAAAAGTCACTCCATCTACCCATAACACCACTCTGCACAGTACACACCCTCCCCTGGGTGTGAATAATACCAAGCTGTGTCGGCACAGGGTGCCACTTCTTTCAGCGCCACTACAGTGGAAAACAATTAATAATTTGGATGTGTTTTGCACCAGACTGATGTCCAGTGGTTTACCAGATATGGTGAAATTGAAAAGAAAATCACCCTGAAAACATGTATAGTTTGGCATTCAGCTGTTCCCACTTTATCCCACCCATGTCTTCTAGTAAAGTAGATCTGGACATAGATACAACATATTTCTACATCTTGTTCTATTATATAAAAACAAAATAGTTGTATTTCACTAGTGTAATGTGTATCTTCCGTCGAAGGAGAGGCGGACCAAAATGCAGCGTGGTAAGTGTCCATGGTTTTAATAGGAAAACTCGCCGATATACTCCTGGCTGTGCCCAGGGTCCTTTCCCATCTAGGATCTTCTCCCAAGTCCATTTTTCCAAACAGTTCTGCCTCTCTTGCTGTTGCTGCTGCCTCTCCTGCTGTTGCTGCTTTTCACCACGCCGCTTGGTCCTGTTGTGGTAGGTGGTTCCATAACGTGATTCTTCCGTCGAAGGAGAGGCGGACCAAAATGCAGCGTGGTAAGTGTCCAGGGTTTTAATAGGAAAACTCAACATGAACACAACTACAAAAGAAGAACCCTGGCAAAACCGAAACAGTCCTAACTAGTGCAGAAAACACAAAGAGAGAAAACAACCACCCAAAAAACCCAACACAAAACAGGCTACCTAAATATGGTTCCCAATCAGAGACAATGACTAACACCTGCCTCTGATTGAGAACCATATCAGGCCAAACATAGAAATAGACACACTAGACACACAACATAGAATGCCCACCTGGCTCACGTCCTGACCAACACTAAAACAAGGAAAACACACAAGAACTAAGGTCAGAACGTGAAAACTACTACTAGTGGTATTAAAAGATCTGGCCTGATAATGTCTTGCTCACTGACACTTATAAGACTGATGTTCCCCTCCAAAGCCGCAGTGTATACATTTGATTATTACTATGGTAATTATGGTAATGAGGCAGATTATTTTGGGACTTAATTGGGCATTTTTCTGGTATTTGGATTGTGTTCTAGCTCAGTCACAGTCGGTGCCGTTTAAAATGAGGGAGGAAGATACATTTTTTTCATGAGCATGGCCTTATTTCTATTACAGCACATTGGGTGACTGTCATTCATATTCCAGTCACCCAGTTCCATGTAACATCAATAGGTTTAGGCTACTGCATGATCCTCAAATTATCCCTATACCCGTTATGAGGATGCTATAACCTAGCCTATGAATTAAAGTTTATAATGTACGTGCACACAGGTCGAGAGATAAATTTGAGGTGACAGACGGTGACACATGGACAAACAGTGACACATTCAATTTCGCTTTGCACACTTTTGCCTGCATCAAAGCTTTTCTATGGTGTTATCATTAGTTAAACAGTTGCAAGAGAGTTTCCTTTTGGACAAATTCAGGTGTGTTTATACCCGTTTCGTTATGTTTGCTTTCATTTTAAGGATTTGTTTTCAACAGAATGAATATACCCCTGATCGAACGTAAACACAGTTCACTTTCATACCAGCCACATTGTATTCCTTCTTGCATTTACGTCTCTCCTCCTCTCACCCTTTCCCTTCGCTTGTGGACTTCAATGCACAACACATCAGCTATATGTTAACAGGTGAAAAAACCTTTCCAAGCCAAACCGTATCATAACTGCTACACACAGCCTACACCGTTGTCACCATATTACAGTAGCTAAAGTAACATCATAGTCAACATACACTACCGTTCAAACGATCTGGGGTCACTGTGTACTACTCACTCCACAGAACAGCACAAACTGGCCCTAACCAGAATAGAAAGAGGAGTGGGAGGCCCCAGTGCACAATTGAGCAAGAGGACAAGTACATTAGAATGTCTAGTTTGAGAAACAGACGCCTCACAAGTCCTCAACTGGCAGCTGTATTAAATAGTATCCACAAACCACCATTCTCAACGTCAACAGTGAAGAGGTGACTCTGGAATGCTGGCCTTCTAGGCAGAGTTGCAAAGAAAAAAACATCTCAGACTGGCCAATAAAAAGAAAAGATTAAGATGGGCAAAATAACTCACCACATGTTATGCACTGCAGGACTAGCTAGCTGTAGTGTATTCTTTCAGTATTAGATTCATTCGCTGATCCTTTGATTGGGAGGACAACATGTCAGTTCAGAGCAAGAGCTCTGATAGGTTGGAGGACATCCTTCAGAAGAGGGTGTGAACCAGGAGCCTCCTAGATGTCCCTCGACTACACCATGGTGCTATCCTAGAGTGCTGTTGTGGCTACTGTAGACATTCATTGCAAAAGAGTATGTTTTAATCAATTACTTGGTGACGTGTGAACACATTTAGTATAGTTTTATATCTCACTATTTTTATGTTTATGAAATTCACTGAGGAGGATGGTCCTTCCTTTCCTCCTCTGAGGAGCCTCCACTACATATCTCCTCCAATCATTCGCACTAGTTCCTCTTACACATGCTCATGCTGCTGTGGAGGGAGTTTGTGTGTGTGTGTGTACGTGCATACAGTACATGCATGTGTATGCGTATGAAGCTGTGTGAACTACATGTGTTTTAAAAAGTGTGTATCTCTATATTGTGTAGGGTCCAGAGGTGCTCGTATATAAACTAGATCCAGACCTGAGACCTGCCCTGTGAGTTCTCCTCCTGCCTGATCCAAACTGAGGTACAGAACACACCAGAGATCAGCGTGATCCAAAACCTCATCAACAACTATGTACAACTGTTTGGGGTAAGTTACATCTACTTGTCATAAACTTGATACAGTGAGTGTCTTGAACTTAAAACATTGAGTGTACTCATACTACCAGTGGAGCGTTAATAGTGTCCAACCTGAAACACCCGAAAGCTGCACCTCTGAATCTACTACGCAACTTGAATAAAAAGCAGTGGGAGTGTGTAGACCGGTTGGGGGAATGATATCAATGTAGAACTTGAAGCGCTGCCCGGCTAATGGGATTTGGAACAGTTGGGAATGTTAATTCTCCCAGGAACGTCTAGCAGGAGGATCATTCCTTCCATTCCCTCCAAATCAGTTTGAAACGCCACTGTTGTTCACATGACAAATAGCCATGAAGACAAACCAATGAGGGCCCAGTGAATAGACAAGCAACCACTGTGACATAAAATGAGTGAGAAGTTCGGGCTATTTAGGGATGCCATTCTGTGCCTCTAGGGCCTTTTATCAGACCCGAACACAATATGTGTGTGTGTGTGCGCAAGCACGTTTGCGTGTGTCTTTTCTCTCTCTCCTCCAATCTTCTTTGCAATGCATAGCCCTCACAAAGCAAATTGTTCTCTGAAAATTATAGCGGAAAAAGTGGGTGGGGGGGTTATGTTCCCCACAATGCTTTGACGCTTTGAAAAGGAAGTATGTTCGAGCCATTTATTCAGTTGGTAGTGAGCCATCCGCTGAACAATCCAACTGAACTTACCTCTCCACTTCTAAATGAGTTTAGGAAACTTGAGAAAGCCTCAGAAATAAGACCCACTTCTAGACTATGGAGAGACACCATTGCCATAGTTTCACGTTCATCCATTTAACATAATTTAGAGTTGAAGTTCCTGGACAGAACTGTAATTGCACATTGTGTGGCTCTATCAAATGAAATGGCATTGAGTTTATATTTTCAAAATAACATAATCTATTATGTACTGTTGGAATCTAGCTTGAAATATATTTATTAATGTTACCAGACTAGAATTTATTGATTACTGTACATGCACATTACCAGTCAAAAGTTTGGACACACCTAATCATTCAAGTGTTTTTCTTTATTTTCTACTATTTTCTACATTGTAGAATAATAGTGAACACATCAAAACCATGAAATATCATATGGAATCATGTAATAACCAAAAAAAGTGTTAAACAACTAAAAATATATTTTATATTTGAGATTCGTCAAAGTAGCCACCCTTTGCCTTGATGAAAACTTTGCATACTCTTGGTATTCTTCTAAACCAGCTTCACCTGAAATGCTTTTCGAACAGTCTTGAAGGACTTCCCACATATCATGAGCACTTGTTGGCTGCTTTTCCTTCACTCTGCGGTCTGAGTCATCCTAAACCATCTCAATTTGGTTGAGGTCTTGTGACTGTGGAGGCCAGGTCATCTGATGCAGCACTCTCCTCTCCGTGTGTTGGGCCATTTTCCTGTTGAAAAACAAAACCGCAAACCCACTAAGTGTAAACCAGCTGGGATGGTGTATTGCTGCAGAATGCAGTGGTAGCCATGCTTGTTAAGTGTGCCTTGAATTCAAAATAAATCACTGACAGTGTCACCAGCTAAGCATCCCCACACCATCACACTTCCTCCTCCATGCTTCACAGTGGGAACCACACACAGAGAGATCTGTTCACCTACTCTGCATCTCACAAACACGTGATGGTTGGAAACAAAAATCTAAAAATTTAGACTCATCAGACCAAAGGACAGATTTCCACCAGTCTAATGTCCATTGCTTGTGTGTCTTGGCCCAAGCAAGTCTCTTGTTCTTATAGGTTTCCTTTAGTAGTGGTTTCCTTGCAAGCAATTCGACCATGAAGGCCTGATTCATGCAGTCTACTCTGAAGAGTTGACGTTGAGAAGTTTCTGTTACTTGAACTCTGTGAAGCATTTGTTTGGGCTGTGTCATAACTCTTTTTCTGTGACTTGGTGGTGACCTAACGTAGTTGTTTGTGGAGCTTTCGCTATCAAGCATTTTTGAAATCAGCCACAGTGTCTGGATTAAGGAGAATGTTATCTTTAAAATGGGGCCTAATACTTGTATGTTTGAGAAATTTGATTTCTGAGATTTCTGTTGATTTGTATTTGGCGCCCTGCGATTTCACTGGCTGTTAATCCATTCCCAGACAGGTTAATCTTGTAACTACCCATCCCGGATCCGGGAGAATTGTCATCAACTGACACTAAGTAGCATAACGCAACGGACAAAAAATCTTGCTAGAAAATATTCATATTCATGAAATCACAAGTGAAATATATTCAAACACAGCTTAGCCTTTTGTTAAAACCCACAATTCCAGTCCTTTCCAACCTGGCTGGAATGGTATTTATTTAATTTAATTACCCTGTTTCATGCTCCACAATCCCTACCTTATGAATTAATATTATTAATCAGATATAGTTTTAATTAGTTATAGTTCTCTTTAAAATGTAGATATTGTTTAGTCATTATGCATAAAATTCTTAAACAAAAATCCAAAGAGGAAGTGCCCTCTATTTTGAAAGTTCCCTGTTCCATTTCATGCCTTCCCTCCATTTAAAGGGATATCAACCAGATTCCTTTTCCTATGGCTTCCACATGGTGTGAACAGTCTTTAGACATAGTTTCAGGCTTTTATTTTGAAAAATGAGCGAGAAAGATAACATCGCGTCAGTGGATGGCTGGGTGCCAGCAGAGTTTTGCATGCGCGAGCAGCTTGGAGCAGACATTTTTCTCTCACTCCTATTGAAAAACCTACTGTCCGGTTGAAATATTATGGATTATTTATTGTAAAAACAACCTGAGGATCGATTATAAAAAACATTTGACATGTTTCTACGAACTATAGCATTATAAATATTCACTTACCTTTGATGATCTTCATCAGAATGCACTCTCAGGAATCCCAGTTCCACAATAAATGTTTGATTTGTTCGATAAAGTTCATAATTTATGTCCATATACCTCCGTTTGGTAAACAAATCGAAACGAGCATGCAACTTCCAGCGGAGTTCCAAAAAGTTATATTACTGGTTGTAGAAACATATCAGACTATGTATAGAATCAATCTTTAGGATGTTTTTATCATAAATGTTCAATAATGTGCCAACCGGAGAATTCCATTGTCTGTAGAAAAGCAATGGAACGAGAGCTACCGCTCACGTGAAATGCGCATGACTGAGATCGAGGCTGCTGGCAGACCTCTGACTCATTCCCCTCTCATTCGGCCCCGCTTCACAGTAGAAGCCTCAAACAAGTTTCTAAAGACGGTTGACATCTAGTGGAAGCCTAAGGAAGTACCACATAACCAATATCCCACTGTAACTTCAATAGGGGCTGAGTTTAAAAACTACAAACCTCAGATTTCCCACTTCCTGTTTGGATTTTTTCTCAGGTTGACTGCCAAATGAGTTCTGTTATACTCACAGACATCATTCAAACAGTTTTAGAAACTTCAGAGTGTTTTCTATCCAATACTAATACGCATATATTAGCATCTGGGACTCAGTAGGAGGCAGTTTACTCTGGGCACGCTCTTCATCCAAAAGTGAAATGCTGCCCCCTATCCCAAATAAGTTAAATCTCTATAGACCAGACAGGGTAGAAAGGTGGCTACACGCCTGGAAATGGTTAAAAATACAAGAACAGAAAATGGTAAGACCCTCTGAAACCCTCGACGAGTGAAGAAGTTGAAGACTGGCCAGGCCATGGGCAACAGTCTGGTTTTAGTCACTGATAAGGGAGGACAGTCGTGGATTAGGGAGGAGCAAAGGATTCAGTCCGAGATCAGGTCAGATGAAGTGGAAAGGAGCAGTCCTGTCTTACACACATATACTTCCACGCCCACAAAGGTTCTAGCATGAAGCAGGGCCATGACTACACCAGTAAGAGGAACCAATTAAGTTCCTGACTAGCAACAGAGAAGTTGTGGTTGTCTAGGTGTGCAAGGAGTTGACTCTGCCTAGTAGGACGGTATAAATATATGTGCTTGTGTGAACATGTGCTTGTCTTCTCAGCTGTATGACCCAGTGGGTGAATTAACTTTGTTTATACTTTTTCTAATGGTCCGTGAATTTCTGTTTATTCAGAACCTCACACTTGGCATTGTCGACAGGATTCACCACGATTTACAGTAGAACTCGTGTCAACGAGTACCAAGTCAAGCAGAGAACAGTTTCATCACATGATGGAATGACAAGAAAGTCACCACAGCAGTCAACCTGTTTAGCTCTACTGACAAACACAATCAGATCTCTGGAACGTTGTGCGTGTGTGTGCGTGCGCTTGTGTGTGTGTGTGCACATGTATGCATTCATGTCTGTCTGTCTGTCTGTCTGTCTGTCTGTCTGTCTGTCTGTCTGTCTGTCTGTCTGTCTGTCTGTCTGTCTGTCTGTCTGTCTGTCTGTCTGTCTGTCTGTCTGTCTGTCTGTCTGTCTGTCTGTCTGTCTGTCTGTCTGTCTGTCTGTCTGTCTGTCTGTCTGTCTGTCTGTCTGTCTGTCTGTCTGTCTGTCTGTCTGTCTGTCTGTCTGTCTGTCTGTCTGTCTGTCTGTCTGTCTGTCTGTCTGTCTGTCTGTCTGTCTGTCTGTCTGTCTGTCTGTCTGTCTGTCTGTCTGTCTGTCTGTCTGTCTGTCTGTCTGTCTGTCTGTCTGTCTGTCTGTCTGTCTGTCTGTCTGTCTGTCTGTCTGTCTGTCTGTCTGTCTGTCTGTCTGTCTGTCTGTCTGTCTGTCTGTCTGTCTGTCTGTCTGTCTGTCTGTCTGTCTGTCTGTCTGTCTGTCTGTCTGTCTGTCTGTCTGTCTGTCTGTCTGTCTGTCTGTCTGTCTGTCTGTCTGTCTGTCTGTCTGTCTGTCTGTCTGTCTGTCTGTCTGTCTGTCTGTCTGTCACCACAAGTCTGTCTGTCTGTCTGTCTGTCTGTCTGTCTGTCTGTCTGTCTGTCTGTCTGTCTGTCTGTCTGTCTGTCTGTCTGTCTGTCTGTCTGTCTGTCTGTCTGTCTGTCTGTCTGTCTGTCTGTCTGTCTGTCTGTCTGTCTGTCTGTCTGTCTGTCTGTCTGTCTGTCTGTCTGTCTGTCTGTCTGTCTGTCTGTCTGTCTGTCTGTCTGTCTGTCTGTCTGTCTGTCTGTCTGTCTGTCTGTCTGTCTGTCTGTCTGTCTGTCTGTCTGTCTGTCTGTCTGTCTGTCTGTCTGTCTGTCTGTCTGTCTGTCTGTCTGTCTGTCTGTCTGTCTGTCTGTCTGTCTGTCTGTCTGTCTGTCTGTCTGTCTGTCTGTCTGTCTGTCTGTCTGTCTGTCTGTCTGTCTGTCTGTCTGTCTGTCTGTCTGTCTGTCTGTCTGTCTGTCTGTCTGTCTGTCTGTCTGTCTGTCTGTCTGTCTGTCTGTCTGTCTGTCTGTCTGTCTGTCTGTCTGTCTGTCTGTCTGTCTGTCTGTCTGTCTGTCTGTCTGTCTGTCTGTCTGTCTGTCTGTCTGTCTGTCTGTCTGTCTGTCTGTCTGTCTGTCTGTCTGTCTGTCTGTCTGTCTGTCTGTCTGTCTGTCTGTCTGTCTGTCTGTCTGTCTGTCTGTCTGTCTGTCTGTCTGTCTGTCTGTCTGTCTGTCTGTCTGTCTGTCTGTCTGTCTGTCTGTCTGTCTGTCTGTCTGTCTGTCTGTCTGTCTGTCTGTCTGTCTGTCTGTCTGTCTGTCTGTCTGTCTGTCTGTCTGTCTGTCTGTCTGTCTGTCTGTCTGTCTGTCTGTCTGTCTGTCTGTCTGTCTGTCTGTCTGTCTGTCTGTCTGTCTGTCTGTCTGTCTGTCTGTCTGTCTGTCTGTCTGTCTGTCTGTCTGTCTGTCTGTCTGTCTGTCTGTCTGTCTGTCTGTCTGTCTGTCTGTCTGTCTGTCTGTCTGTCTGTCTGTCTGTCTGTCTGTCTGTCTGTCTGTCTGTCTGTCTGTCTGTCTGTCTGTCTGTCTGTCTGTCTGTCTGTCTGTCTGTCTGTCTGTCTGTCTGTCTGTCTGTCTGTCTGTCTGTCTGTCTGTCTGTCTGTCTAAGCATGTGTGTGCACACCTGCGTATGTGTGAGGGCCTCTCAGGTCAGAAATGCATTATCTTCTAGTTATGAAATGATCCAGGGAGGCAAGGTGTTGGACAAAGACAATAGGCGATGAGAGGGTTTGTATGCCTGTTAACCTTCATGAACAGTTTGTTCAGATAAGCTGGAAAACAAATAAATCCACCTAAATCCAGTTTATGCAGCTTGCTGAAGTTGAAAAGTGGTTGAACAAAGTGTTGAAAGTGGTAGTTTTTTTCTACCTTTTTAACACAATTGTCAGTCAATTCCATTATAGACCCCCAACCAATAAACATCTCCCTCACTAAAAAATATAAGGGAACACCCCCCTGAAATGTATGAATACCACTCAATTCGGCGTCATTTCTTTCAAAGTTGATTGCAAATGCCATATGCCAAGTGTAACACTTTAAAAATCCAACAGATAGCGAGTGCGCTCCACCGTGGTTTTTCATATTGCAAATGTAACACAAGTCAACATCCAAAAGTACAATTTTGAAAAACTGAACATTTTTTCAAAAACTTATCACCCCCTTAAAAAAGTGCTTTCTGGACCGTTTTTCGACACTCTTTCGATTTTTTTGTCAATTACACATGTTTAAGAACTGTATGAATATACTTTAGTCATATTTTATTATCATTATTTTTAAATTTTTTGAAAAAATGTTAAACTTGTGCATAAGGCACATGTTTTGTCCATTAGAAAAATTATTTCCTAGGAAGTCAAAAGTTTTGAATAAACTTATCACACCCTTAAAAAAGTGCTTTCTGAACCGTTTTTTCGAAATTCTTTCAATTTTTGTGTCAATTACACATGTAATAAAAACTTTATCAACATACTTTAGTCAAATTTTATTATCATTATTATATATTTTTTTAATAACTTGTGCATAAGGCATATGTTTTGTCCATTTGCAATATGATTTCATAGGAAGTCAAAAGTCAAAAGTCACTTTTTTGGGCCAAATGCCATAAGAAATGTCCAGATGCAATATGAAAGATTTGAAAATGCAAAATCAGGAAGTTATGTCCATATGCCATGTACCATCACGAATTTGACATGCTCAAAAATACTGCAGAAATGCAAAATTGACCGGCCTGATGAACTTGGGATGGCCGGGCAGTGATAGTGGTTCCGCTCCATCACTCGTTGTGTTGATTTCATCATGTCCATTTGGTGATGTTTTTTCACTGTTGAATGACATCTGTTGGGAAAAATGACTGATTTACAGTTCATGAGGGTTGCTTAATCACACATATGAAGTTTTAAAAAGATCAGACCTTTTTAACCCTTCGAAACAGCACCTATGACACCCTTTTAAGGCACTTCCGGTTGGCACAGGAAGCTATAAGTAAACACATGTCTTGATTGAGGTAGGCTCTTACAGAATCCTGAGTTTTAAGTCTTTATGTTAAGAATTGACTGATCTACACAGGGTTGAATGCAGTGATTTTCATAATTGCAGGTTATGGGTATAAAAACTCTTTTAGGGTGAATTTAATCACTTCCGGTTGCTTCAGGGAGCTTAGAATCAACACCGGTTGACCTCATAGTGGCCTGATGGATTGTCATCGAAGACAGGTTCATACGGCATTCATAACCCACATAGGCTTCAGGTTGAATTTTTAGGGGTGCAGGCAATGTATTCCTATGGGGAGAGAAGTCAATGCAAACTGTTTGATGTAAACACCTTCTTTTAACTATTAAGCGTTAATGCCACGCGGTCAAGGTTAGGCTTGCACAGATTGGGAGGACCTCAGGAACGTACCTGAGGTCGAATTGTGCTTCTCACCCTAACGGTTCTCTCACTGTCACCCAAAAGCAAATGACGTTGAGTGGCAGGCTTCATTTTGGGCCTACTTTTTCTCATGGTCGCTGCGCTTAGACCGAGTGAGCTATGGTCAAGCGGGATATCTCGTTGAACTCGGCACGGCCTAGAGATTATGGTAATGCCATTGCCTGCTCTCTGTGTCTAGAAGCACAGCACTTTGTCACTCCATCCTTGCTGTGTGTGAGAGCTTTTCTTTGATATCTGGTGGGAGAAAGTGACTGATTTACAGTTCATGAGGGTTACCTAGTCAAACATATGAAGTTTTGGAAAGATGTGACTTTTTTACCCCTTCGAAACAGACACTGTGACCCAATTAAAGGCACTTCCGGTTGGCACAGGAAGCTATAAGTAAACACATATCTTGCTTGGTGTATGCTCTTACAGAATCCTGAGTTTAAAGACTTTATGTTAAGAATTGACTGAGCTACACAGGGTTGAATGCAGTTATTTTCACATTGTTATGTACATCAAAATACCTTTTGTGTGAATTTAACCACCATGGTTGCTTCAGGAAGCTTAGAATCGACCCAGGTAGACATCATAGTGGCCTGATGGATTAGCATTGAAGACAGGTTCATAAGGCATTATTAACCCACATAGGCTCCAGGTTGAATTTAGAGGAGCAGGCAATGTATTCCTATGGGGAGAGATGTCATTGTAATCTGTGAGATCAAAAAACCCTGTTTTACTGTTAAGGGTTAATGCCACACCATCAAGGTTAGGCTTGCACAGATTGAGAGACATCTGTTGGGAGAAATGACTGACTTACAGTTCATGGGGGTTGCCTAATCACACATATGAAGTTTTGAAAACATCTGACCTTTTTAACCCTTTGAAACAGCACCTATGACACCATTTTAAGGCACTTCCGGTTTACACAGGAAGCTGAAAGTGAACACATATCCTCCTTGGGGTAGGCAATTATAGAATTTTGAGTTTTAAGTCTTTACATTAAGAACTGACTTATTTACGGAGGGTTTAGTAAGTGTATGTTATTTCAGAAAATCACAGAAATCTCGCAGAGCTCCGAAGCACACTTTAAAAAGATTTGTATGAACACGCTGCAACTGGATCTGTAACTGTTTAAAAAAAACTATTTTTGAACATCACCAATTTGACATTGTATGATTTCTCTTAAATGACGATAGATAAAATGGCTGGTTCTTTTTTTATTGACACCGTAGGTTCCTTTACTTTGACGTGAAGCGGAAAAATTATTACTCTATTTTCATTTTGGACCTTCAATCCCAGAAAAATGTCCATAACTCAAAAACTGTGGAGGCCTAGACGCCATCTTGTTCGGGGCCAACTGCCCATTATGCCAAACCTATGCTCACCAAGTTTTTTCTTTGTTTAGGAGATAAGGCCACGTCGTGATTTGTGATGTTTTGTACATTTGCAATATGATTCCATTCGCCCTCTTGTGGAATTTCCCGGGACAGCGGAAAAATGACAAAAATTTGAATATTTTATCAAACGGAAACCGAATGTCCGAGAGAGTTTGTTTGATGACTTCCTGGAAGATCCAGCCCTGCCGCACGGCCCGACGCCTGCCGCAAAATTTTACAAACGTTTTCGGACGTCTAGTAAGGGACCTTTGCAATATGGACATTCTCACTAACCATATGGCAAGCGTCAAAATGTTCCCTTAAGGTATGAAAGAGAGCTAGACAAAGCTGTTGCGGACTAAAAGTGAATGTTTTTAGTAACCTGGTAACATGATAGAGTGAGCAAAGTTAAGAGGAAAAGAGAAGTGTCAGATATTACATTTAAAGCTTTTAGTAAATAATGTTCCTCTCAGAAACGAAGGCTAGGTCTGCCATGTGGCATTGTTTCATTAGACCTTGTGAGTGGCTTGTTGTGTAGGAGTGTGATTAGACTAGTGCCTAGCGTAGCACCGGTATCTCACAGTTGAGGTAACTATTAGACCCTCACTTTGCAGCGGTACTCACAGGGTGGAGAAACACACAGATGTAAGCACACAAGCACACACAGAGTGACACAGACAGAAACACACAGAAACACACAAAGAGCAACATGGAGTACACATACACACACACCTGCAAGCTTTGGACAAACGCCCACACAAACTAAGTCCCGTCATTTGTTTTTTTTCCCTCTCCCGGCTTTCCTCGTTATCTTTTGATAAACATTTTTCTTTCAATTCTACTCCCCTCGATGCGGCATCTGAAGCACTTTAAGTTGGTGTGAGGGCACAAGCAAAATAACCCTCTATTTTATTTTATCCCTCGTTCTCTCGTCTGGCTGAGTTAACTTGGAAAAGAAAGAGATGTGCAACAACATTGGCCGCCGGCTAAAGGAATAACTGAAATTACCACAATCAAAGATTATGGTACATTGAATTGAAGCACTGTAATTTTTCTGAATTCTTTGAAGAACAGTAAGTTAGAGGTGAACCCTGCCCATGCATTATGATATATTTCAATCTGCTGTGACCTTCTAGTTTCCTGTAGAGAGTGATAAATAAATACCATAATGCACAGAAATTCCTCAATACCTTTCTCTGCCCTTCTCGTTTCCAATGCTGAGAGTGATTATTGTCAAGACTAAGTGAAGTGTGCTTTAAAAACCTCTTGAGCCTACTTGAGACGCAGATGTCCCACCTAGAGCTCTGGAAATGCAAATGCGCTACGCCACACGCTAATAGTATTAGTTAAAACGCAAACGTTCATTAAAATACACATGCTTGGTATTGAAATAAAGCTACAGTCATTGTGAATCTAGCCACCAAGTCAGATTTTTAAAATGCTTTTCGGCGAAAGCATGAGAAGCTATTATCTGATAGCATGCAACACCCCAAAAGACCCGTAGGGGATGTAAACAAAAGAATTAGCATAGTCGGCGCTACACAAACCGCACAATAAAATATAAAACATTAATTACCTTTGACCATCTTCTTTCTTGGCACACCGTGATGTCCCATAATCAATACTGGGTCTTTTTTGGATTAAATCGGTCCATATATAGCCTAGATATCGATCTATGAAGACTGTGATAAACGGAAAAAAATAGCGTTTCATAACGTAACGTCATTTTTTAAAAGTTAAAAATTCGACGATAAACTTTCACAAAACACTTCGAAATACCTTTCTAATGCAACTTTAGGTATAACTACACGTTAATAAGCTATAAAAATCATCAGGAGGCGATGTAAATTCGATAGTTGGTCGTGTGGAAAAATGTCCGGAAAAACAGAGACAATGCCTCAGGTTGGTGGTCGGAGGGAATCGGTTCCCTTTGGTCGGATCTACCAAGAATCAAATCAGAATCAAATGAGGAGACTCTATACATCCTGTGGAAGCTGTAGGTACTGCAAGCTCGGCCTCATTTAATACGGTTCACCTTTAACAATTCCTGGGAGTGGCGCATGGATATTTTTTTCCATCTCCAGTGATCAGATTTTCCTGCGCTTTTCGATGAAACAGACGTTCTGTTATAGTCACAGCCGTGATTTAAACAGTTTTGGAAACGTCTGAGTGTTTTCTATCCACACATACTAATCATATGCATATACTATATTCCTGGCCTGAGTAGCAGGACGCCAAAATGTTGCGCGATTTTTAACAGAATTTCCGAAAAAGTAGGGGGGAGGCTTAACAGGTCCAATGTTGACCTAAATGACTAATGATGATAAATACAATCCACCTGTGTGTAATCAAGTCTCCGTATAAATGCACCTGCACTGTGATAGTCTCAGAGGTCCGTTAAAAGCGCAGAGAGCATCATGAAGAACAAGGAACACACCAGGCAGGTCCGAGATACTGTTGTGAAGAAGTTTAAAGCCGGATTTGGATACAAAAAGATTTCCCAAGCTTTAAACATCCCAAGGAGCACTGTGCAAGTGATAATATTGAAATGGAAGGAGTATCAGACCACTGCAAATCTACCAAGACCTGGCCGTCCCTCTAAACTTTCAGCTCATACAAGGAGAAGACTGATCAGAGATGCAGCCAAGAGGCCCATGATCACTCTGGATGAACTGCAGAGATCTACAGCTGAGGTGGGAGACTCTGTCCATAGGACAACAATCAGTCGTATATTGCACAAATCTGGCCTTTATGGAAGAGTGGCAAGAAGAAAGCCATTTATTAAAGATATCCATAAAATGTGTTGTTTAAAGTTTGCCACAAGCCACCTGGGAGACACACCAAACATGTGGAAGAAGGTGCTCTGGTCAGATGAAACCAAAATTGAACTTTTTGGCAACAATGCAAAACGTTATGTTTGGCGTAAAAGCAACACAACTCATCACCCTGAACACACCATCCCCACTGTCAAACATGGTGGTGGCAGAATCATGGTTTGGGCCTGCTTTTCTTCAGCAGGGACAGGGAAGATGGTTAAAATTGATGGGAAGATGGGTGGAGCCAAATACAGGACCATTCTGGAAGAAAACCTGATGGAGTCTGCAAAAGACCCGAGACTGGGACGGAGATTTGTCTTCCAACAAGACTATGATCCAAAACAAAGCAAAATCTACAATGGAATGGTTCAAAAATAAACATATCCAGGTGTTAGAATGGCCAAGTCAAAGTCCAGACCTGAATCCAATCGAGAATCTGTGGAAAGAACTGAAATCTGCTGTTCACAAATGCTCTCCATCCAACCTCAATGAGCTCGAGCTGTTTTGCAAGGAGGAATGGGAAACAATTTCAGTCTCTCGATGTGCAAAACTGATAGAGACATACCCCAAGCGACTTACAGCTGTAATCGCAGCAAAAGGTGGCGCTACAAAGTATTAACTTAAGGGGGCTGAATAATTTTGCACGCCCAATTTTTCAGTTTTTGATTTGTTAAAAAAGTTTGAAATATCCAATAAATGTCGTTCCACTTCATGATTGTGTCTCACTTGTTGTTGATTCTTCACAAAAACATACAGTTTTATATCTTTATGTTTGAAGCCTGAAATGTGGCAAAAGGTCGCAAAGTTCAAGGGGGCCGAATACTTTCGCAAGGCACTGTAGTTATCTTGTGTCGTCTGTTTAGCCATTCGCCTGACAAATTTACATTTCTCAGGTGTTAGCATCTTTCAAATTTCAGAAGGGGAGGGGAAAATAGATCGATAGACTTGACGGTAACTTGCAAAGAAAGGCGGCGGAGCTCCTTGATCCAGTTCTGCTCCTCGTTATAGCATCACTTATTTCCTTCTCTTAACATCTATGGATCTGGAATTTAATCAAGGGTCTCACCAATTACGCAAGACTTTAGTTCTGGGTTTACCAAGTTGATCCTCTCTCTAACATCTTTGTGGTTGTGTTGCAGTAGGTTTCTCCCACCATGCGGTTAGATGAGCTGGCAGAGTCCACGCTGGGCATGAGGAACGTGGTCACAAACCTGTGGACCACATTCAAAGTCATCGAGAACGGAGAACTGGGTATGTGACTGCAAGAGTTCTGTTTATTAACTAGTCATCTAGCTAAGGCGAGACAAAAGCTACGGGGACAGCATCTTTCATGTCTCCAAAGGGGATGTTTATGAAGCCAGAAATACAATAGGTTTCACAAATGGCGAAGGTCTGAAATTAAATATGTGGACAATGCTGTAAATAATATTGCCAAGAAGGAAACTTCCTCACTAATTCCCTCTGACCCTAGGCAAGTAACAGGGCATAGTTGTGCTGAAGTGACTGTGAGGCACGCACATCTGTCGTCTCCCCGACTACCACCCAGTGTTTCCAATTGAGCAACATTATTGGTAAAAGAGGTTGGCGACAAATTCGACCTCTTTTCAGGCTACCTTTGGGGAGTTTTGTCACCAACTGTTTCTATCGTTTTGATAGCATTTAGCGACTTTTTACACTCAATTATTTCACAAACGAGATTTGGCAAGTCAGGGATGTGTTGTTAAAGAATATTTATTTGCAGTGTAGCTAGTCAGTATCAGGTTATATTGGCATGTTTTCCCAGGGTTGACCGAGGTTGGGTGTGTAGCTAGTAGCTAGACCATGTGATAACCTATAGCTACAGCACTAGCAAGTTACTCTTTGCTAGTAGACAAGTAGGGTCATGATCTATTATAATGATCTGTGGTAAAGTAGCCAGCTAATGAATACAATGTTAAAAATGAGAAGTCTCTTGCTAAAGTTAACAAGTTTAGCTAGCTAGGTAGCTACTTTCATTAAGCAAATTCCTATGTAGCTATATAATACAAAACACAAACGGCTTAACAGTCAACTGCTTTACTGACAATAATGCAATATTTTTACAAGCATCTGATGTTCAGCTCTACAAACTTTAACTGTCAAACATCATACTTGATATGTAGTTACAGAGGGTAATCGGGATCCAGGAAAGTCCAGCATAGATGAGCAGCTGAGATGTTGATGATGCAATTTACTCAAATGTCAAAGGCAATGCAGTAGCATGGGATTGTGTAGTGCTTCTCAAATGTAAAAATGTATACTTTCTACAAACTCTCAACCTAATAAAATGTACTTAAGAGAAAATCCTCGAAGAATGCACTCGGTTCACGGGAGTATGCATATTGAGAAACACACATGGACTTTAGTTATCAGGACAGTTGATGTTTTGGAAGTCGTCCCATGTGTGTACTGTCTCAACCAGCTGCATAATCATAATTAACTACCCTCTTCCACCTCTCCACCTTTTTTCTCTACCTCTGGGTTCTCCTCCTTTCCATCCCTCTGTCATTCCATTCACCAGCTTTCACTCTCCTCTTCAGGGTTTGTCCCTTCCTTCCTCTTCCTGGTTCTGCTAATGGAACAGCTGAATGGAGGCATGATTGCTCTTTGTATGTGGCCTGTAATCTCTGCTGGAGTGGAATGCACACACGCAGACATACACACACACACACACACACACACTTAGACACATCTGCAGGATTCTACCTGTTCTCTCTGTTCTCTCTCCCGACAATGGCAGACAAAATAATTAAAAATGATGACATGTAATAGACCAATTTATTATTTTTCCATTGCTGCCCGATCATTATAATTTATTGTCATCTCGATATCCCTTTGATGAGGATAGCCTTCACGCAACACCTTTTCAAATACTATTGTTTCGGACAGTAGAGGCAGAGATTTCACTTTGTGTCTGAAGTTAGTTTGGTCTCAAGTGAACTGATCATTTGTATCATTGTTGGTGAGATAAACTCAGCAAAAAAAAGAAACGTCCATTTGTCAGGACCCTGTCTTTCAAAGATAATTCGCAGAAATCCAAATAACTTCAAAGATCTTCATTGTAAAGAGTTTAAATACTGTTTCCCATGCTTTTTCCATGAGTCAAAAACAATTAATGAACATGCACCTGTGGAACGGTCGTTAAGACACTAACAGCTTACAGTTGGTAGGCAAGGAATGAGACTGTGCCTTATAGGCATGCTGCAAGGAAGCATGAGGACTGCAGATGTAGCCAGGGCAATAAATTGCAATGTCTGTACTGTGAGACGCCTAAGACAGTGCTACAGGGAGACAGGACAGACAGCTGATTGTCCTCATAGTGGCAGACCACGTATAACAACACCTGCACAGGATCGGTACAGCCGATCATCACACCTGCGGGACAGGTATAGGATGGCAACAACAACTGCCCGAGTTACACCAGGAACGCATAATCCCTCCATCAGTGCTCAGACTGTCCGCAAAAGGCTGAGAGAGGCTGGACTGAGGGCTTGTAGGCCTGTTGTAAGGCAGGTCCTCACCAGACATCACTGGCAACATCACCACCTATGGCGACAAACCCACCGTGGCTGGACCAGACAGGACTGGCAAAAAGTGCTCTTCACTGACGAGTTGCGGTTTTGTTTCACCAGGGGTGATGGTCGGATTTGCGTTTATTGTCGAAGGAATGAGTATTACACCAAGGCCTGTACTCTGAAGTGGGATTGATTTGAAGGTGATGGTTCCGTCATGGTCTGGGGGCGGTGTGTTACAGCATCATCGGACTGAGCTTGTTTTCATTGCAGGCAATCTCAACTCTGTGCGTTACAGGGAAGACATCCTCCTCTCTCATGTGGTACCCTTCCTGCATGCTCATCCTGTCATGACCCTCCAGCATGACTATGATGGGCAGTCTGGCACCCTCGAACGCCATTGTGGGTGCAGGTGTGACAGTACCCCTCACTCTAGGGGTGACACCTGGCATCCCACCTGGGTGAGCCTGATGGATCGTCCAAGGCATGGGCGCTGGACAAGCTGGCCGAGGCGTGGAAGCCCGATGAGCCGGCTGAGGCATGGGAGCCGACGAGCCAGTCAAGGCGTGGGAGCCCGACGATCATGCTGAGGCATGACGTGGGATGTGAGCCTGATGAACCGGCTGAGGCATGGGAGCCTAATGAACCGGGCTGAGGCATGACGTGGGATAGGAGCCTGCCGAGCCAACCGAGGCAAGGAAACTTCTCGAGCCAGCTAAAGCATGGAAGCCCGATGAGCCAGCCGAGGCACCGCCGGTTCCAATGACCTGGGATGTGGTGGCACCCAGATCCGACGTCAACACCAAAAAACACAAACTCCCTTTTGCTTCAAATTGTGGTGTCAGTGGCTCCACCTGGATCCGACATCAGCCCCAAAAAACAACAACTCCATGCTTCAAATTGTGGTCTCGGCATTCTGTAAGTACAGACACAGGGGGAAAGGAGCGAGTACAGGGAGTGAACATTTAATGAAACAACGGACATATTACAAAACAATAACAGCGTCTGGACAGAGGGAGCAAAACGACATTACGACAATAATGCTGACATGGCAAACCAACTGAGCAACATACAGATATAGAGGGGCAATCAACAAAGTGAAGTAGTCCAGGGAAGTTCAATAAGCACTGATACATGTAATGATGGTGACAGGTATGTGTAATTATGGGCAGCCTGGGGCCCTCGAGCGCCAGAGGGGGGAGCGGGAGCAGGTGTGACAGGAAGATTTTTAAGATGTACCGATTCCATGTCACATTATCAACATCTGTATGCTTTCGTTACATAAAATAGTGATAAAGAAATACTCTTTCAAAATGCAGATGTTTATTTCAACTATCAGCAGGACAATAGACTCTTGCCGAGTTTAGGGACTTTAAATATATTAATGGATCCATAACAAATTACTATGGGAATAAATGGAAAAAGCAAGTGGAAAAATAAGGAACTTCTCTTTCGGCCCTGGAGGCATTTTAAAAACATGTTTACAAACACTTGTTTTTCACAAGGGATATTATCAGGACAATAGACACAATGTGGTCCCAAAAACACCTCTCTGACATTTAATGTCTTGCCAGCTTTGATCTATGCCTGGGCCTGCAGGATGCAAAATGCTTTGTTTGTCAGACAATTCACTGGGTCGCAACTACAGAACAGTACAAAACAAGAGAACACACATAATTAATGTTCAGGAAAAAAAAGAATACGTTTCCTCAACAGTTTCTTCTGACTGTGATTAGAGTGATTGCTCATCATCTTCAACCATCAGTGAGTCCATCTGACTGAGTCCACCAAATGCATTGTTTTCCAACCACAACTGGATGGATCCATAACGAATTCTATGGGAATAAATATCACTGAATGGCAGAAATATTGGGATAAAGTAGGCAAATTGTTGCTTACTGGGACACCCAAAGTCATCTAATTGTTATAATAGAATTTGAAGCAATAGCCTACCCGTGTGTGGTCAACTATTTCAGCACTGTTTCACGCTGCTCTGAGACAAGCAAGGCTATTTAATAAACATATTAATTTTAAACTGTTTTTTTAATCGAATTAAATAACATATTTGTCCTATTGTAAAGTGTAGCCTCAAGGCCAAAATGGGCAAACTTGCAATGTATTCGATGCTTAAGAACTCTAACGCTTGTGATAAACAAAATGCCTCCAGCTGTCCATCACTACTGTAAATTAAAACTGAATATGTAATGGGCTTTTATATAAATACAATGCAGGGTTAATAATAATAATAATAATCGTTTGGTCACAATACTAAAAACTTTCAAATGCATTAATGAATTAAATCGCTTTAGCCGACATGTTACGGTTCATCTGATGAAGGTGCACATGCTCCTATTTATATTATGAATATGAAATCGGAGGGCAGAAATGATGAAATATTAAAGCATTAGACCTCTCACTAAAGTTGTCAGTCGTACAAAAGTTATACTTAAATTCGAACTGGTTGGAGATTACAGGAGTACATGGCCATAAAGGCTAGATCATTTTTCAAGCTGTTCAAATATTCATAGATGACCAGCAGGGTAAAATAATATAAACAGTGGT
Organism: Oncorhynchus tshawytscha; assembly: GCF_018296145.1. NCBI lineage: Eukaryota > Metazoa > Chordata > Actinopteri > Salmoniformes > Salmonidae > Oncorhynchus > Oncorhynchus tshawytscha. The sequence continues at coordinate 33,287,383 of NC_056438.1, forward strand.
TATAGAGGGTGCACCATAGGAGTAAATGTCATTTGGCTTTTCATAGCCGAGCATTCAGAGGTCAAGACAGCAAGTGTGTGTGTGTGCATGAGAGAGGATCGAAACAGATATCTACAAAGTAACACGTTTTAATGAGTTCCGAGAGCCGATCTGTTATCCAACGATTAGTCGAAAGCACGGCTGCTGTAGGTGTGAAAATCCCCCCAACTTGCAATGTAATGTATAAGTACTCTAAAGTTTTACACAGTATCTCTTCATCAACATTTTTATGCTCTTAAATTAAATAACGATAAAAAATACTTTCAAATTGAAAGAACACTCTGCAATGTTCACCACCACATATACTTTGAATTTGCGCAAAAGTGGGAGAGGCTGTCAAAAAACACTGGCATGTTTTATCACCCAGCTTTGCCAGATGAAGTAACTTGTTATGGCTGGGGGCAGTATTGAGTAGCTTGGATGAACAAGGTGCCCAGAGTAAACTGTCTGCTACTCAGTCCCAGTTGCTAATATATGCATATTAATAGTAGATTTGGATAGAAAACACTCTGAAGTTTGAATGATGTCTGTGAGTATAACCAAACTCATATGGCAGGCAAAAACCTGAGAAAAAAATCCAACCAGGAAGTGGGAAATCTGAGGTTTGTAGTTTTTCAACTCATTCCCTATCGAATGCACAGTGTATATGGGGTCAAATTGCACTCCCTGAGGCTTCCACTAGATGTCAACAGTCTTTAGAACCTTGTTTGATGCTTCTACTGTGAGGTGGGTGCGAATGAGAGGGGAATGAGTCAGAGGTATGCCAGAGAGCCACGAGCTGAACACGCGCGTTCACGTGAATTATCTTGAGTTCCATTACATTTCTGAAGAAAAAGGAATTCTCCGGTTAGAACATTATTGAAGATGTATGTTAAAAACATCCTAAAGATTGATTCTATACATCGTTTGACATGTTTCTACGGACCTTTGATGATCTTTATCAGAATGCACTCCCAGGAATCCCAGTTTCACAATAAATGTTTGTTTAGCCCAGTAATCCAAATTCACAAGCAGTTAGCATGGGCTAGCAATTAGTAGACCGGGGCAAGCTAGCAGTTAACAGGCCGGGTTATCAAGCAGTTAGCAGGGGCTAGCAGTTAGCAGACCGGGTTAGCAAGCAAGCTGTTAGCAAGGGCTAGCATTTAGCAGACCGGGTTAGCAAGCAAGCAGTTAGCAAGGGCTAGCAGTTAGCAGACCAGGCAAGCAAGCTAGCAGTTAGCAGACCAGGGCACGGCAATTTAGCAGTTAGCATACCGGGTTAGCAAACAAGCAGATAGCAGGAGCTAGAAAGTTAGCCTTTGGGGGATGTCGCGATGGGGGTAAGTCTGTTTTTCCCTCTTCGTGCGGTGACGTCGATAGACCAGCCGTGGAATTAGTAGGGTTCCAAGTTGCTCTAGGTAGCTAGCAGGCCGATATTGTAGCCCAGGAGTATGCTTCAGTGGTAGCACAGGAGCCCTGGCCGGGCTAGCTTAAACCTAATTGGTGCTTGCTCTGGGATGGAAACGCTAGCCAGGAGTAGTCATCCGGGATTGCGGTTAGCTAGTTGTGAAGATCCAGATGAAAATGTTCAGTTTGCGGTAGGAATCCGGAGACAAAAATAACAGGTCCGTTATGCTCTTGTTAGAGTCACGTTGTTCGAACTGGCGAGAGCTTTACGAGCTGAAGGTTAGCTGATGACCGCTGGCAATGGTTTGCTGACTGATAGCTGGTAGTTAGCTGGCTAGCTTCAGTTGAGGGATTCCGGATCCGAAGTAAATATAAATACTTTAGGAAAAAAAAGCAGATCCACGCCACATTGGGTGAATCGGGTTGCAGGAGAGTATTTAGATGTTGAGGTTTAGCAAAATATTTTTATGATATGCGACGAAAAAGATGTAAAACGATATACACAAGGGACACGACAACGACGTCTGACTGCTACGCCATCTTGGATATTTTAAATGATGTATTTACAAGAATGTTTAAAACAACGAATGGTGTATTTAAAATGTCAGCTCTCTGCAGTTTCACCGGATGTTGGCCTGGTGGGACATGAGCGTCTCACCTGCCCTAGAGAGGTTAACCAACCATGTTGTTCCACCTCCTACATATGCGATGACATCATCTGGTTTAAACATCTCCAGAGACTATATCTCTCTCTTCATTACTCAATGCCTAGGTTTACCACCAATGTACTCACATCCTACCTTACCTTTGTCTGTACACTATGCCTGAATCTATGCTATCGTGCCCAGAAACCTGCTCATTTTACTCTCTGTTCTGAAAGTGCTAGACGGCCAGTTCGTATAGTCTTTAGCCGTACACTTATCCGTACTTCTCCTCTGTTCCTCTGGTGATGTGGAGGTTAATCCAGGTCCTGCAGTGCCTAGCTCCACTCCCACCCCCCCCAGGTGCTCTCATTTGTTGACTTCTGTAAACGTAAAAGCCTTGGTTTCATGCATGTTAACATTAGAAGCCTACTCCCTAAGTTTGTTTTACTCACTGCTTTAGCACACTCTGCCAACCCAGATGTCTTAGCCGTGTCTGAATCCTGGCTTAGGAAAACCACCAAAAACCCTGAAATCTCCATTGCTAACTACAACGTTTTCCGCCAAGATAGAACTGCCGAAGGGGGCGGTGTTGCAATCTACTGCAAAGATAGCCTGCAGAGTTCTGTATTACTATTCAAGTCTGTACCCAAACAATTCGAGCTTCTACTTCTAAATAGTCACCTTTCCAGAAACAAGTCTCTCACTGTTGCCGCTTGCTATAGACCTCCCTCTGCCCCCAGCTGTGCCCTCGATACCATATGTGAACTGATTGTCCCCCATCTACCTTCTGATCTCGTGCTACTAGGTGACCTAAACTGGAACATGCTTAAAACCTTTTATGGATAGGGGAGACGCTAGCGTCTCAACTGGCCAATTGCTGGGGGAAATGCTGAGCGCCAGATTCAAATAAAATGCTATAAAATTCTAACTTTCATTAAATCACACATGTAAGATACTCAATTAAAGCTACACTCGTTGTAAATCCAGCCAACATGTCAGATTTAAAAAAAATTCAGCGAAAGCATAAGAAGCTATTATCTGATAGCCTGGAACATCTGCACTAGGAGTAAACAAAGGAGCTAGCATAGCAGGCACTACACAAAACGCTGAAATAAAATATAAAACATGCATTACCTTTGACAAGCTTCTTTTGTTGGCACTCCAATATCTCCCATAAACATCACAATTGGTTCTTTTGTTCGATTAATTCCGTCCATATCTATCAAAAATGTCCATTTATAAAGCGTGTTTGATCCAGAAAAAAAACAGCTTACAAAAATGCAACGTCACTACATAATATTTCAAAAGTTGCCTATAAACTTTGCCAAAATATTTCAAACTACTTTTGTAATACAATGTTAGGTATTTTTAAACGTTAATAATCGATCAAATTGTAGACGGGGCAATCTGTATTCAATACAGGAACGAAAAGAAACCAGCACTGGTTTTCACGTCTTGCGCAACTCACAAAAGTGTCCCCAGTTCCGAGTTGGCCTACTTCTTCATAGCACAAAGGAATAACCTCAACCATATTCCAAAGACTGGCGACATCGTGTGGAAGTGGAAATACGTTCCTATTGAATATCCAATGGCAAAGACAATATAGTGAACAGAGAGGGAGAAAAAAATATAAAACATTCTGAACAGCTAGTCCTCGGGGTCTTGCCTGCTACATACAGTATATGCGCGCGTCATCTTTTTTAATATATATATATATATATCATGGCTCCTGAGTGGTGCAGCATCACTATAGACAGCATCACTATAGTCCCTGGGTTGAATCCAGGCTGTATCCATGCTGTATCCATTCAGCCGTGATTGGGAGTCCGCACAATTGGCCCTGCATCATCTGGGTTTTGCCGGGGTAGGCATTCATCGTAAATAGGAATTTGTTTTTATCTGACTTGCCTAGTTAAATGAAGGTTACATTTCAAACATTTTTGCAATTTTGTCATGTGTTTTGTTTGGTAAATTGTTTTTTAAATATTAAATTTACATTTGTGGTGCCACTAAATAAACGATTAAAAAAATATAAATATTTTACCTTTATTTAAATAGGAAAGTCAGTTAATAAGAACAAATTCTTATTTACAATGACGGCCTACACTGGCTAAATGAGTGACTCTCCGCCAATACCGCCTTGCTCTGGACCAATGCATCTGCTGTCGCTCGTATCTCTACCCTCAGATAATGTTTCTCTTTCTACTGTTAATTAGGGGTGGAGTTTGCGGCTGGGTGAGGAGTACTGGAAAGGTGTGACTTTCAGGTTACAATAGGCCATAAGTATACAGCAGATCGTCGATTGTCCTCACTTTGATTATTTTGTAACAGAAACATGACCAGGATATATATTGATTTAAGTGAGCAGATTAGAGCTTTCAGGAGGAATGGGAAATCTACTGGAGACATTTTAAAAAAAAATGGTAGACTTGGGGATTTTGGTCACGAACAGTGCTATTCGCAAACCCCATCATTAGATGCCTGTGTTACTCCGAACGTGAAACCCCAGGAATATGAACAGGTACAGCAGGCTACAATACCATAAAGTAGGCCTAATAATGAAAAAATAATGCTTAAATATATCGACTGCTGGTATTTACTGTATGCTGCACATTTTTACATTGTATTCCATTTCCAGCAAGACTATTCAAGTGAACGACTCACAAATGGATGAAGATGCGCTCGGCAAAGGCCATCAAAATTGCTACAGAAAAAAAGAAGTTCAAGCAAGCTGAGTCCCAAGTATCCCCTCAAACTCCATGTTAGGGTGACAATTTCTCGCCAGGGACCAGGCCTCTATTTGATTTTTGATGGTAAGTTTAGCTATTTACAAGGCACAAGGTTCATAAAATATTGTAGCCTACACCTCAGACTGCTGTGTGGTCCACAATAATTCACTGTTGCCTCCTTTTTCAGATATCATGGCTCAAGATTTCTTTGAGGAAGAAATCGTCAAGAGATAGGGTCCAGTATATGTTAGAGAGGTGTTTCTGGGAACACATTGTTTCTTTCAAGGTAGGATCATAGCAATATTTTGTTATGTTTAGGCCTATTTACATGTATATTTCAAGTATGGTCCCAAATCTTAACTGTTAGGCTAAATTAATTTTTTCTTCTCCAAATGCAGACAACGACCCAAACCCAATTGGGAGATTTTCACACCAACAGCAGCTCTATGAAGAGTTGCGTGTGAATTCATAAACCATGTGCCATGGAATCTTTTTCCAACAATTTTGTAATCTATATGGCTCTCCGACATTTTGCGGTTGCATGGGGTCTTGAGTTAGAAATGCAACACTTTAGAGTACTTAAGCATCGATTACATTGAAAATTGGGGGATTTTCACACCTACAGTAGCCAGGCTATGTAGAGTCTATTGTCCTGGCAATAGGAAACCGTGTTTGCATGATGGGCTACACCTGCTAAAGTACACTGAATACCTGTTTTCAAAATGCCTCCAGCTTTCCATCACTACTGTAAATAAAAACACAGCATCTTGTTTACATTCTTTATTGTAACCACAATGTCAAAAATAATTTGTGTCTACCGTTCCAATTACTTTTAGAATTAGGGATTTACAAAAACTTTAGTGTAACAGAAGTTTGAGTAAGTAATATGCTACAGTACAGTTACAGCTTGTTCTGATCAAGTAGAAACAAAAAAATAAGTGTATTTTTTGCATTGAGGGGAGGCAGGTAGCCTAGTGGTTAGAGCATTGGATTAGTAACCAGAAGGTTGCAAGATCAAATCTCCCTGAATAAGGCAGTTAACAAACTGTTCCTTGGCCATCAGTGAAAAAAATATATTTTTCTGAACTGACTTGCCTAGTTAAATAAAGGTAATGCTGTACAGCTCCAACGAAATCTCCAAAATCCACCAGAAAAGACCAAACAAATAATACAACAAATATTATGGTTAAACTCAAAAATACTAATTGATAAAGACATAATTCTATCAATTTCAACCTTTTAACAAGTGGAAGGAAAAAAGTATTATTAACCCTGTTTTTAACAACTTTTGCAGGCTGTGAATTCTGCTAAATGTTTCTAGAATGGGCTAATAGCAGGACAATATACATTGGTCATATTGGTCATGAATCCTGAGTGAAGCAGTGGTCTAAGGCACTGCATCTTAGTGCAAAAGGCATCACTACAGTCCCTGGTTCAAATCCAGGCTGTATCACATCTGACTGTGATTGGGAGTCCCATAGGGCGACGCACAATTGGCCCTGCATCGTCTGGGTTAGAGGGTTTGGCTGGCCAGGATGTCCTTGTCCAATAAAATAGGCAAGTGGTATTTTGGTTTCTCTTCCTCTAAAAACAGAAATACATATTTTGATTTTTATAAATATTATTTTGGCCTTTATTCAGATTACAAATCGCTTGCTTTCGGTTAATTGAAAACAAAATCTCAAATATCTTTTTTTTTAAATGATTATTATTATAATTAATTAATTTAGAATTATTTAAAAAAGACCCTTAGATATTCTCGCAGATTTGCCCTAATGAAAAATGCCTCTTAATTATTCATTTAGAATCCTCCAATCCTCTAAATTGAATTATTGGCGGAGAGTTACGTCATTTGAGTAATGTGCTGTTAAAAGTGGTGTATGTCTTATTTATTTAAAAAGCATGCTGGAAGTTAGAAGCAAAAGGATTTTAAGCAATAGCCTACCCTCATGTGGTCAACTACTTCAGCGCCATTTCACGCTGCTCTGAGACATGCTTGGGGACTGGTCTTGGTAAATCCACGACATTTTTATTTTCCCCGAATCTCCGTTTGGGTGTTGGTTAGAAAAATCAGGGTGTGGAAATGTTAGGATTGTTTTGCTCTTGCTGTAGTACTGTAGCCTACTCACATTGTACAGAGCCATTATGGGCTATTCGCAGGACAATAGATACTTTGTGCAAGGCAACTGATCAGCATTAAAAAAAATGCAGATGGACCCTCCCGAGTGGCGCAGGGGCTTAATTAAAGCCCAAATACAGTGCATTTGGGAAGTATGCAGAGGACATAAAACAGATTGGTAGAAATATAGTGCGGACTGATGAGGCTTACATGGGATGTACCTGTAGTAAGTGAACCTGCTGTCGGGGCTGGTGATTCGGATGGTCCTGGCATGGTTTTGAGGAATGTTCAGAAATCGTTGTAGAAGTTAGGGGTTTATTTGGCTTAGAGTTCTATTTTCATGGTAGTACAGAATTGGGCAGATCATGATTGATCATACATTCCAGCACAGTAGGTGGCGACATGCACTTAAACGATTGTTTGTGGAATGCCATGATATCATAGAAGAAGCAGCAGCATTAGCAGAGTAGAATATATTCTAGATGTTTGAAACTGGTGATTTCTTTCTGATGCTAGCAAGCATGCATCTACACACTGTTTACAAGTACATTTGTTTTCTCAGCTACAGTTTGAATTGTGCCCTGTTGTGCCCTGAATTGTGCCCATATAATTGCATTGCACGCATTGTAAGGTAGCAGAATGACAATTTGCCCAATTTTTGGTTTTGGATGTAGCTAGCTGTTTTGTGGTAAAATATAGGATTGTCATTTTGACATGAGTTAGCTATCGTTAGCTAGTTTCTGTTTCGAGGTCAGCTGCTGGACTTTGTACAAGCAAGCTAACCCTAGCTAGCTAATCAAAATAGCTGTTTGCACTTATTAATTAACCTCAGATTGAATAACACCATATAGTTAGCTATCTATAGTAGCCTAAGTCTGCTTACAGTCACTTCTTATTACTGCCAGCTTGTTGCAGTTGTGTTGTTGCCGAGCAACCGATTTGCTCAACCCGGTTAGATAGCACTCAGATTCGGCTGAAAATACGTATTCATTTTATTTGTATTTTTATTTATTTTTAGGGAGTAGGTCAGCTTTAATGTTGCAGAATGACTGTAGCTTCCAACAATCTAAATGTCTGCATCACTTCCAATCCCCCATATATTTTTTGGCAAATATATATATACAGTATCAGACAAAAGTTTGGACACACCTAGCTGTTTCGGTTGTGCTTTTTTGTTTCTTTGTTTGATAGTGTTCAGTTTAAATAAATAACATGAACAAGTACCATGCTGCGCTTTGGTCCTTACCTTCTTCCACCGACGACCGTTACAGAATCACCCACCAAGAAAGGACCAAGCAGCGTGGTGACGAGAGGCAGCGAAACCTGCAGAACTGGACTTGGGAGGAGATATTAGACGGCAAGGGACCCTGGGCACAGGCTGGGGAATATCGCCGCCCCACGGCAGAGCTGGAGGCAGCAAAAGCCAAGAGGCGGAATTATGAGGAGCTAGCACGGAAGCGCAACAGGGACGAGAGGCAGCAAATATTTATTGGGGGGGGTGGCACACTAGGAGTGTGGCTAAGTCAGATAGGAGACCTGAGCCAACTCTGAGCCAACTCCCCGTGCTTACCGTGGAGAGAGGTGGACCGGACAGGCACCGTGTTATGCCGTAAGGCGTACGGTTTCCCCGGTGCGCAGGCATAGCCCGGTGCGTTACATCGCAGCGCTTCGTATCGGCCGGGCTAGAGTGGGCATCGAGCCAGGTGCCATGAAGCCGGCTCAGCGCATCTGATCTCCAGTGCGTCTCCTTCGGCCGGGGTACATGGCACCAGCACTACGCACGGTGTCCCTGGTTCGCCAGCACAGCCCAGTGCGGTCTGTTCCACCTCGCCGCACTGGCCTGGCGACGGGGAGTATCCAGCCAGGTAGGGTTGTGCAGGCTCAGTGCTCGAGACCTCTAGTGCGCCTCCACGGTCCGGTCTATCCGGTACCTCCTCCACGCACCAGGCCTCCGATGGCAGCCCCACGCACCAGGCTGTCTCTCCGTCTCCTTCGTCCAGGCCCCACGCACCAGGCTGTCCTGAGCTGCCAGAGTCTCCCATCTGTCCTGAGCTGCCAGAGTCTCCCGTCTGTCCTGAGCTGCCGGAGTCGCCCGTCTGTCCTGAGCTGCCGGAGTCGCCCGTCTGTCCTGAACTGCCGGAGTCGCCCGCCAGTCCGGAGCTGCCAGAATTGCCCTTCACTCTGGCGCTGCCGGAGTCTCCCGCCTGTCCGGCGCTGCCAGAATCTCCCATCCATTCGGGGCCCGCTGCTAGGGTCCCCAGTCCGAGGTCGGCGGCGAGGGTTGCCGTTCCAAAGGCGCCACTGAGGCGAGGAAAGAAGCAGGCAAAGACTATGGTGGAGTGGGGTCCACGCCAGAGTCGCCACCACGGACAGACGCCCACCCAGACCCTCCCCTATAGGATCAGGTTTTGCGGCCAGAGTCCGCACCTTTGGGGGGGGGACTGTCACGTTCTGACCTTAGTTCTTTTGTTAGGTCTTTGTTTTAGTATGGTCAGGGTGTGAGTTGGGTGGGTAGTCTATGTTCATTTTTCTATGATTTGGTATTTTTGTGTTTGGCCTGGCATGGTTCTCAATCAGAGGCAGTTGTCAATCGTTGTTCCTGTTTGAGAACCATACTTAGGCAGCCTGTTTTCACCCTTGAGTTGTTGATGATTATTTTTCTGTTTAGTGTGTTTTGCACCTGACGGAGCTGTTTCGGTTGTGATTTTTTGTTTCTTTGTTTGATAGTGTTCAGTTTAAATAAATTACATGAACAAGTACCACGCTGCGCTTTGGTCCTCACCTTCTTCCACCGACGACCGTTACGAGTGCAGTCGCAAAACATTTAAACCCTATGAAGAAACTGGCTCTCATGAGCACTGCCACAGGAAAAGGAGATCCAGAGTGACATCTGCTGCAAAGGATAAGCTCGTTAGAGAGTTACCAGCCTCAGACATTTCTGCCCAAATAAATGTTTCAGAATTCAAGTAACATACACATCTCAAATCAACTGTTCAGAGGAAACTGTGTGAATCCGGCCTCCATGCCCTCATCCCAATTGAAATGGTTTGGGGAGAGTTGATTTATTTCACTTTTATTTAACCAGGTGGGCCAGTTGAGAACAAGTTCTCATTTACAACTGCGACCTGGCCAAGATAAAGCAAAGCAGTGCGACAAAAACAACAACAGAGTTACACAAACAAACGTACAGTCAATAACACAAAAGAAAAGAAAAATAGAAAAATATATGTACAGTCTGTGCAAATGTAGAAGAGCAGGGAGGTAGGCAATATCGGTGAAATAATTACAATTTAGCATTAATACTAGAGTGACATATGTGCAGATGATGATGTGCAAGTAGAGATACTGGGGTGCAAAAGAGTAAGTAATAATATGGAATGAGGTAGTGCACTTGTTTCAGGTGGGTGTTGCTATGGTGACTAGTGAGCTGAGATAAGGCAGGGAATTACCTAGCAAAGACTTATAGATGACCTGGAGCCAGTGGGTTTGGCGACGGATATGTAGTGAGGGCCAGGCAACAAGAGCGTACAGGTCGCAGTGGTGGGTAGTATATGGGGCTTTGGTGATAAAACAGACGGCACTGTGATAGACTAAATCCACTGAGTATATTGGTTCCTGACTTCCCTGAAAAGTTGCATATCACGGGGGCTATTCTGCATTAGCATCGAGTAGCCCCCGTGCTACAGGAAGCAATTTCTGTTTAATAGTTTTCCTATCTGACTGAGTATATTGGTTACTGACATCCCTGAAAAGTTGCATATCACTCAGTCAGTTAGGAAAGCTAAGGATAGCTTTTTTAAACAGAAATTGCTTCCTGTAGCACTAATTCCAAAAAGGATGTTTTGTGCTGGTCAAAGGCAGTCAAGTCTGGGGTGAACCAACGGCTATTTCTATTCTAAGTTCTTTTCGTGACAAAATATCTTGTTTAAAACGGGAACGTTTTTCATCCAACATTTTTAATAGCGCCCCCTAATGCATAACTGGTTAACCAGTTGGATTTAGGGGGAGCTATTTTAATTTTTGGAAGAAAAACGTTCCCGTATTAAACAAGATATTTTGTCACGAAAAGATGCTTGACTATGCATATAATTGACAGCTTTGGAAAGAAGACACTCTGACGTTTCCAAAACTGCAAAGATCTGGTCTGTGAGTGCCACAGAACTGATGTTACAGGCGAAACCCAGAAAAAAATCCAACCAGGAAGTGCCGCATTTTTTTAAACCGCCTCATGCCAATGACTCCTTAAATGGCTGTGAATGAGCTACGAATGAGCTTACATTTTCCATGTTTTCCCCAAGGTGTCTATAGCATTGTGACGTCTTTTTAGGCATTTTCCTTGAAGAATTGCTGTAAGGGACCATATATGGCATGTGGTCACATGGTGTCTCCCGCAGAAAACCTTGCGTAAAATACTGAGGTAGCCATTTTTCCAATCGCTTCTTATGAGAAACCAACTGCCTCGACGGATATATTATCGAATATATTTGTTAAAAACACCTTGAGGATGGATCCTAAACAACGTTTGCCATGTTTCTGTCGATATTATGTAGCTAATTCTGAAAAAAGTTTGGCGTTATAGTTGTAGCATTTTTTGTCGATTTCTCAGCCAAGCATGGTGAAGAAACGGGAGCTTTTTCGCCTACAAAAATAATATTTTGGGAAAAAAGGAACATTTGCTATCTAACTGGGCGTCTCCTGAGTGAAAGCATCCGAAGTTCTTCAAAGGTAAATTATTTAATTTGGTTGCTTTTCTTATTTTCGTGAAAATGTTGCCTGCTGCCAGCAGAGCTAGCATAGCATTATGCCATGATAAACTTACACAAATGCTTGTCTAGCGTTGGCTGTAATGCATATTTTGAAAATCTGAGATGACAGTGTTGTTAACAAAAGGCTAAGCTTGTGTTTGAATATATTTATTTCATTTCATTTGCGATTTTCATGAATAGGAAAAGTTTCTAGGGGTATTTATGTCCGTTGCGTTATGCTAATGCATTTGAGGCTATGATTACGCTCCCGGATACGGGAGTGCTCAGCATATCTGGGAACTTCTTCAAGACTGTTGGAAAAGCATTCCAGGTGAATCTGGTTGAAAGAATGCCAAGCGTGTGCAAAGCGGTCATCAAGACAAAGAGTGGCTACTTTGAAGAATCTCAAATATAAAATATATTTTGTTTGTTTAACTCTTTTTTGGTTACTACATGTTTCCATAGGTGTTATTTCATAGTTGAGAATGAGCAGGGTCGGTAGTGGGCGTTGGAACAAGCTAAACAGGAGCATGATCGTGTTAAGCTAGAGCATGATCCTGTTAAGTATGAAAAGAAATCAGAATTTAAACAGGATTTGGAGTGTTGCTAAAAATCGAGCCGCAACAAGAGTGGCAGGAATTGGTTAGGGAAGGAAAGTTGAGGAAGACTTTGCATTGGGAAGGTGACCATGATTTACCTAGGGGTTGCTCCTCTCTTAGTCGTGCCCCGGACACATTTGATATTGTTGGAAACTTAAGGTAGCTGCCAAAATTTTATGAGAACGACCCTGAAATTAACTTTTCATTTTCGAGCATGTTGCTGACAATAGGAAGTGGTCTGATTCTGATCACACGTTAATAACTTGTCATATTCAAAATTGTGCACTCTCCTCAAACAATAGAATGGTATTCTTTCACTGTTATAGCTACTTTAAATTGGACAGTGCAGTTAGATTAACAAGAATTTAAGCTTTCTGCCAAAATCAGATATGCCTATGTCCTGTGAAATGTTCTTGTTACTTGGGTGTGTATTTCAGTGTGAATCATTGACTTTTTTTCCTGCCCTTTGCAGAAGGTTTCAGCTCTGAGTCAGTCTCCAACAACTATATCTATAGCAGACAACAGCAGGCTAAAAATATTAGACTTCTCCCAAAGGGGAAGGAAGGAGAGAATACTTCAATCTTCTCACTTTCTTCTTACCTGTTAGCAGGCATTTGGCTTTTGGAAAGTGTTTCCATGGCAACTGGCACAGGTGTTCTGGCTTTTGAGAGTTTAGGGGAGGGAGGGGTGGGGATACAAAAGGTACAAGCACATGTTCCAGCATAGATTACATTAGGTTCAGGAAAGGGGTTCACAGGTCAGCCTGTAAACAGGAGGTGGACAAGTCATTAAAGTTTAGTACCAGCTAGCGCGATCAATTTCTTTTGTCAGGAACACCGAGTCATAACCCTTCGACAATCAAATCTCTCCACCGAAGCTGGTGGCTCAGTATCTCTGGCCAAAAAAATACTCTGAGAAAGTTCAAGAGAGACAATGGCACAAACGCTAACTGATATTGTTGATAAAGCCATTATTCTCCATCGCATTGAAGATAAAATGGGCACTAGATGTCGTTAGAGGAGTTTTAGAATGTGTAGTCCATTCTTTTTAATCAAACTGTTGTGCTTTCTCCAACTTCTCCAAGTGGACTCATACTGGAAAAAGAAGTCCATGAATTTGTTATGGCAGAGTTTCTGAAACCATATTAGAAATATGTAAAACATGTTTATCACTGTAGAGGCATCAGACAATGTATTGTCAGCATCTAGTACAAGTGTCTAGATGGGCCACATCGGTGATAGAATTTATGATTGTATAAAAGGTGACACCTCCAGTGTCAGCCAGTCATTTTTTTAAATAATGTAGACATTGGTGTATTTTCCTCACAATATTTACTTTATATGTTATTACAAATCATTTGTAAAATCATATATATTATATGCCTTGTCATAAAACAAATTTGGAGAATCTTTTGATCGTAGAACTACAGCATTGTACTATAGTTTTTGCACACAACAGCTTTTCATTTATTTATTTTTTCAAAAGGCAAAAAGGTATGTTCAAATGATCAGATCTCAATTTTTGGTATACATATTTTCTGTGCAAATATATACAAAACAAAATCGACATATGCGCACACAATACCCAATCAAAAACAGTGTTTATCGTGTGTGTGCTAATTACATTTTTTACTCCATTGGGCAAGACAATCTGATCATTTGAACATCGCCTCTCATGACTTTGAAAAAAAAGACAAATGTTGATAGCTGTTGCACAATATGGAGATGGCTGTAATTCACAAACACTTTGACCGATTTAAAAAAAATATTCAGATTTGTTCATCAGTTAGCAAGTGGAACATACATACATTTCTGTTATGTACATGAGTGAGTTAAATTTATTGTCGCATGCTATGATAAATTCTTGTCGGAGTTCAAGGTCTGCGCAATTAAAGCAACAAAGGGATAGATTGAGTGCATTTGGAAAGTTTACAGACCATTTGACCTTTCCCACATTTGTTACCTTACAGCCTTATTCGAAAATTGATGTTTTTTTCCCCATCATCAATCTACCGACAATACACCATGATGACAAAGCAAAAACAGGTTATACATTTTTGTGAATTTTATTACACATAAAAAACTGAAATATCACATTTACATAAGTATTATGACCCGTTACACAGCACTTTGCTGAAGCTATGGGTCCTATGCAATTCCAGCTCCCAGATTGCAATTCCCATGGCATCCACTAGATGTCAAGTCTTTGTTCAAGTTTTCAGGCTTGTTTCTTCCCAAACGAGGAAGAATTTTGAGTTTTGGTACAGGGAGTTGGAAATCAGTCTGCTTACGCGACGAAGAGGATGCGCCCTTGCGTCCTCTAGCTTTTCTATTGAACATACTAATTTCCGTATGAAATATTTTAGTTTAATTACATTTTAGGGTACCTGAGGAGTGAATAGAAACGTATTTGGACTTGTTTTAACAAAGTTTAGCTGTAGTTTTTTGGATTCCTTTCTCTGAATGTTCAACTAAACTGACTTTTTGGGATATAAAGAAGGATTTTATCTAACAAAACGACCATGCATGTTGTAGCTGGGACCCTTGGGATTGCAAATCAGAGGAAGATTTTCAAAAAGTAAGTGAATATTAATTTGCTGTTTGTGATTTTACGAAGCCTGTGTTGATTGAGAAATATTTTGATGTGGGGCTCCATCCTCAAACAATCGCATGGCATGCTTTCGCTGTAAAGCTGTCACGCCCTGGTCGAAGTATTTTGTGTTTATCTTCATGTATTGGGTCAGGCCAGGGTGTGGCATGGGTTTTTGTATGTGGTGTGTATATATTGGGATTGTAGCTAGTGGGGTGATCTAGCAAAGTCTATGGCTGTCTGGAGTAGTTCTCAATCAGAGGCAGTTGTTTATCGTTGTCTCTGATTGGGAACCATATTTAGGCAGCCATATTCTTTGAGTTTGTCGTGAGTGATTGTCCTTAGTGTCCTTGTTCCTGTCCTTGTTAGTTTTCACAAGTATAGGCTGTTTCGGTTTTCGTTTCGTCCATTTACGTTCTTTGTTTTGTAGTGTTTGTATTTATTCGTGTTTACGTTCGTTCATTAAACATGGATCGCAATCTACACGCTGCATTTTGGTCCGACTCTCCTTCACCACATGAAAACCGTTACAGAATCACCCACCACAAATGGACCAAGCAGCGTGTCAACAGGCAGGAGCAGCCCAAAGAGGAGATGCGCAATAAGAATTTCTGGACATGGGAGGAAATCCTCGACGGGCGAGGACCCTGGGCTAAACCAGGGGAGTGTAGCCGCCAAAAGGTGCAGCAGGAGAAGAGGCAACAGGAGCAGCCCAAAGAGGAGGACAGTGTGGACTATACTTCTTGGGAGGAGATAGACAGGTGGGCGGTCGACCCAGGGAGAGTGCCGGTGCCCGCCTGGGATTCGATGGAGCAGTGCGCAGAAGGTTATTGGAGGAATGGAGTTGGCGAAGCAAGCACGGCGGCGCGGACGGAAGCCCGAGAGTCAGCTCCAAAAATTTATTGGGAGGGGCTCACAGGGAGTATGGCTACACCAGGTAGGAGACCTGCGCAAACTCCCTGTGCTTACCGGGGGGCTAGAGAGACTGGGCAGGCACCGTGTTATGCAGTGGTGCGCACGGTGTCCGCAGTGCGGGTGCATAGCCCGGTGCGGTATATTCCAGCTCCGCGTATCGGCCAGGCTAGAGTGGGCATCGAGCCAGGTAAGGTTGGGCAGGCTCGGTGCTCAAGAGCTCCAGTGCGCCTGCACGGTCCGGTCCGGTCTATC
Source organism: Oncorhynchus tshawytscha (assembly GCF_018296145.1). Lineage (NCBI taxonomy): Eukaryota > Metazoa > Chordata > Actinopteri > Salmoniformes > Salmonidae > Oncorhynchus > Oncorhynchus tshawytscha. Next base: position 33,303,400 of record NC_056438.1, read on the forward strand.
CAGTACCACCTCCACACACCAGCCCTCCGGTGGCAGCTCCCCGCACCAGGCTTCCTGTGAGTGTCCTCGGTTCAGTACCACCAGTGCCAGCACCACGCATCAGGCCTACAGTGCACCTCGCCTCTCCAGCGCTGCCGGAGCCTTTCTCTCCTGCGCTGCCGGAGTCTCCCGCCTGTTCAGCGCAGCCAGAGCCTTCCTCCTCTACAGCGCTGCTGGAGTCTCCCACCTGTTCAGCGCAGCCAGAGCTGCCAGCCTGCATGGAGCAGCCAGAGCTGCCAGCCTGCATGAAGCAGCCAGAGCTGTCAGTCTGCATGAAGCAGCCAGAGCTGCCGGCCTGCATGGAGCAGCCAGAGCTGCCGGCCTGCATGGAGCAGCCAGAGCTGCCGGCCTGCATGGAGCAGCCAGAGCTGCCGGCCTGCATGGAGCAGCCAGAGCTGCCGGCCTGCATGGAGCAGCCAGAGCTGCCGGCCTGCATGGAGCAGCCAGAGCTGTCAGTCTGCATGAAGCAGCCAGAGCTGCCAGTCTGCAAGGAGCCGTCAGTCTGCAAGGAGCCGCCAGTCTGCAAGGAGCCGCCAGTCTGCAAGGAGCCGCCAGTCTGCCAGAGCCGCCAGTCTGTAAGACCGCCAGATCCGCCAGTCGGCCAGACTCTTCCAGATCCGCCAGTCGGCCAGACTCTTCCAGGTCCGCCAGTCGGCCAGACTCTTCCAGGTCCGCCAGTCGGCCAGACTCTTCCAGATCCGCCAGTCGGCCAGACTCTTCCAGATCCGCCAGTCGGCCAGACTCTTCCAGATCCGCCAGTCGGCCAGACTCTTCCAGATCCGCCAGTCGGCCAGACTCTTCCAGATCCGCCAGTCGGCCAGACTCTTCCAGATCCGCCAGTCGGCCAGACTCTTCCAGATCCGCCAGACTCTTCCAGATCCGCCAGCCGGCCGGGATCCGCCAGCCGGCCGGGATCCGCCAGCCGGCCGGGATCCGCCAGCCGGCCGGGATCCGCCAGCCGGCCGGGATCCGCCAGCCGGCCAGGATCTGGTAGATCCATCAACCTGCCTGAGCTTCCTCTCACTCCCGAGCTTCCTCTCACTCCCGAGCTTCCCCTCAGTCCCGAGCTTCCCCTCAGTCCCGAGCTTCCCCTCAGTCCCGAGCTTCCCCTCAGTCCCGAGCTTCCCAGTCCCGAGCTCCCTCAGTCCCGTCCCGAGCTTCCCTCAGTCCCGAGCTTCCCTCAGTCCCGATCTGCTCCTCAGTCCAGTGGGGTTCTGGGTGAGGACTACTAGGCCATGGTCGGCGGCGAGGGTGGACTATCCAGGGACGCGAGGAGAGGGGACTAAGACATTGACTGAGTGGGGTCCACGTCCCGCGCCGGAGCCGCCACCATGGACAGGCGCCCACCCGGACCCTCCCTATTGTTTTGAGGTGCGTTCGGGAGTCCGCACCTTAGGGGGTTCTGTCACGCCCTGGTCGAAGTATTTTGTGTTTATCTTCATGTATTGGGTCAGGCCAGGGTGTGGCATGGGTTTTTGTATGTGGTGTGTATATATTGGGATTGTAGCTAGTGGGGTGATTTAGCAAAGTCTATGGCTGTCTGGAGTGGTTCTCAATCAGAAGCAGGTGTTTATCGTTGTCTCTGATTGGGAACCATATTTAGGCAGCAATATTCTTTGAGTTTGTCGTGGGTGATTGTCCTTAGTGTCCTTGTTCCTGTCTTTGTTTGTTTTCACAAGTATAGGCTGTTTCGGTTTTCATTTCGTTCATTTACGTTCTTTGTTTTGTAGTGTTTTGTATTTATTCGTGTTTACGTTCGTTCATTAAACATGGATCGCAATCTACACGCTGCATTTTGGTCCGACTCTCCTTCACCACATGAAAACCTTTACAAAAGCCAATTGTAAATTGGACAATGCAGTTAGATTAACAAGAATGTAAGCTTTTAACCAAGATAAGACACTTGTATGTACCTAGATGTTTAATATCCGCTGACGGGACACCTAGCCCTAAATTAAGAGATAGATGGGAGGGGTTGAATGGAGCTGAAGGTTGGGACTAATAACAACAAGATGTAAAACATACTGTCTGTAAAACATGTATTACTGCAGGTTCAGAACTTTTGTGAAAGAGAACAGTTTGAAAGATGTGGAAAATTCCGGATGGACAGAAATCAGAAATAGATGGGAGAGGCTGAGGGTAGAGGAATGACCAGAGTAAAAACAAACAAAATAGAACTAATGTAAAATAGAATGTGTCCATAAAATGTATATAGTATGTATAAGCTGGAAGTAGAAATCTAAGCCTTGTTGTTCACTAGTTTACTCCAATTAGGGGAGGAGTGGGAGTAATAATAGAAAATATATATTTTTTAAAGATGTGTGCGTGTGCGCACGTGTGTGTGTGTGTGTGTGTGTGTGTGTGTGTGTGTGTGTGAGAGAGAGCTCACAGTTCAGTCTGGATGCTTGCTATGGGGCTTTCGAGTCATCATATTGAAGACCTACATTCAGGGCACTGTGGCATGGTGCGAATGAAGGAGATTGCATGCAGCTTCTTTTGTTGGCCAGGTTTGGATGCAGCAATCAAAGACAAGGCCAAGTCATTTTCTGCATGTCAAAAGATGAGGAACCTGCCTCAGCTAGTGCCACTACACCCATGGGACTTCCCAGAGGAGCAGACTATGCAGGCCCACTGGAGGATCGTCTGTTCTGTGTGCATCTGTCGTTGTTGACGCACACAGCAAATGGCCTGAGGTCACAGTGATGAAGAGCACCTCAGTGGAGAGAATCATTGAAGTGCTATGGTCAATCTTCAGTCACTTCGGATTGCCAACGCAACTTCTTAGCAATAATATCCCCCCCATCTGGTGTCTGAAGATTTCATGTCATTCATGGAAGCAAATGGATTTCAGCACATCAATTCAGCACCGTTTCACCCTGCAACAAATGGCCTCGCTGAAAGATTTGTCCAGATGATGAAGCAAGCTTTAAAATCACCACTCAATAGGCGCCTAAACACCTTCCTGTTGACCTACAGAAACACCCCCCCATGCTACAACCAAAGTGGCACCCGCATCAGCCATGATGAAAAGACAGCTTTGCGTGCGACTCGACCTCCTGAGGCCTCCAAAAACTAAGCAGGTTGTACAGACACAGCAGAGAACACAAGCAGAGAGACAGAGCAATGCTGGAGAGAGAGTTCTTGTTCAGGACTACTGCCAAGGTCCAAAGTGGATACCATCAACATTGGTCGGACAAACAGGGCCTGTGTCGTACACAGTTCACACACTAGAGATCATCATCTGGAGGAGACACGTGAATCAACTGTTGCCAGGAACCAACCTCAGAGACGACTCATGTCAAGTGACAAACCAAGATCAGCTACTGGAGACATACCATGACTACGAGCCATCACCTGAACATCCACTGCAGCAACCTACAAATGTGGAAAGTGCTCCAGATGAAACCAACCAGAGTGCCTACTCAGGGTACTGTTTCACCCCAGCCTGGGCTTACACCATCACCACTCAGACTCAGAGACCATGTGACTGACCTGTACGTCATCATTACCCTGCAAGAGAAAGACAACCTCTTGAAAGGTTAGTTTAGACTAACCTCCGACATTGCGACAGAATACACCCCAAGGTTAAGTCTGGGAAATGAGTCAATCTACCCACTTTCCCTGGTTCAGAAAAGGTTATTATGAAAAGTTCATTCATTTATATTAAGAGAACAGTTATGTTAAAAAGAAAATATGCAAAACAGTGAATATTTACTTTTTTCTTATGAAGCGTCACAAGTAAAGGGGGAGGAATAGGTTGTTTATTGATATTCTAGTTTGTCCCTTTAGAGTACCTGTAACACTCCCCTACTTAAATACATTTTAATGCTTGGAATGTTTTGTCCTGTGAAACGCATTAAACACTGCCAATGTTAGTTTCTACTCCTGTCTCAAATCCTGTCCTTGTACTAGTTGTATAAGTAATACAGTGTGCTGTACAACAGAGAGTCTTCACTTTTTCTTCACAAAATAATGGTTGTTTTTTTCTTGGTATTATCTTTGACCAGATCAAATCAAATTGTATTTGTCACATACACATGGTTAACAGATGTTAATGCGAGTGTAGCGAAATGCTTGTGCTTCTAGTTCCGACAATGCAGTAATAACCAACGAGTAATCTAACCTAACAATTTCACAACAACTACCTTATTCACACAAGTGTAAAGGGATGAAGAATATGTACATAAAGATATATGAATGAGTGATGATACAGAACGGCATAGGCAAGATGCAGTAGATGGTATCGAGTACAGTACATACATGTGAGATGAGTAATGTAGGGTACATAAACATATAAAAGTGGCATTGCTTAAAGTGGCTAGTGAAACATGTTTTACATAAAGATGGCAAGATGCAGTAGATGGTATAGAGAACAGTATATACATATGAGATGAGTAATGTTGGGTATGTAAACATTATATTAAGTGGCAATGTGTAAAGTGGCTAGTGATACATTTTTAACATACATTTTTCCAATATTAAAGTGGTTGGAGTTGAGTCAGTATGTTGGCAGCAGCCACTCAATGTTAGTGGTGGCTGTTTAACAGTCTGATGGCCTTGAGATGGAAGCTGTTTTTCGGTCTCTCGGTCCCTGCTTTGATGCACCTGTACTGACCTTGCCTTCTGGATGATAGCGGGGTGAACAGGCAGTGGCTCGGGTGCTTGTTGTCCTTGATGATCTTTATGGCCTTTCTGTGACATTGGGTGGTGTTGGTGTCCTGGAGGGCAGGTAGTTTGCCTCCGGTGATGCATTGTGCAGACCTCACTACCCTCTGGAGAGCCTTAGAGTTGTGGGCGGAGCAGTTGCCGTACCAGGCGGTGATACAGCCCGACAGGAAGCTCTCGATTGTGCATCTGTAAAGGTTTGTGAGTGCTTTTGGTGACAAGCCGAATGTCTTCAGCCTCCTGAGGTTGAAGAGGCGCTGCTGCACCTTCTTCACCACACTGTCTGTGTGGGTGGATCAATTCAGTTTGTCCGTTATGTGTATGCCGAGAAACTCACAACTTACTACCCTCTCCACTCCTGTCCCGTCGATGTGGATAGGGGGGTGTTCCCTCTGCTGTTTCCTGAAGTCCACGATCATCTCCTTTGTTTTGTTGACGTTGAGTGTGAGGTTATTTTCCTGACACCACACTTCGAGGGCCCTCACCTCCTCCCTGTAGGCCGCCTCGTCGTTGTTGGTAATCAAGCCTACCACTGTAGTGTCGTCTGCAAACTTGATGATTGAGTTGGAGGCGTGCGTGGCCACGCAGTCGTGGGTGAACAGGGAGTACAGGAGAGGGCTCAGAACGCACCCGTGTGTAGCCCCAGTGTTGAGGATCAGCGGGGTGGAGATGTTGTTACCTGCCCTCACCACCTGGGGGCAGCCTGTCAGGAATTCCAGTACCCAGTTCAGCATTTAAATCAAATCAAATTTTATTTGTCACATACACATGGTTAGCAGATGTTAATGCGAGTGTAGCGAAATGCTTGTGCTTCTAGTTCCGACAATGCAGTAATAACCAACAAGTAATCTAACTAACAATTCCAAAACTACTGTCTTATACACAGTGTAAGGGGGATAAAGAATATGTACATAAGGATATATGAATGAGTGATGGTACAGAGCAGCATAGGCAAGATACAGTAGATGGTATCGAGTACAGTATATACATATGAGATGAGTATGTAAACAAAGTGGCATAGTTAAATTGGCTAGTGATACATGTATTACATAAGGATGCAGTCGATGATAGAGTACAGTATATACGTATGCATATGAGATGAATAATGTAGGGTAAGTAACATTATATAGGGTAGCATTGTTTAAAGTGGCTAGTGATATATTTACATCATTTCCCATCAATTCCCATTATTAAAGTGGCTGGAGTTGAGTCAGTGTCAGTGTCAGTGTGTTGGCAGCAGCCACTCAATGTTAGTGGTGGCTGTTTAACAGTCTGATGGCCTTGAGATTGAAAAACAGCTTCTGTCTCTCGGTCCCAGCTTTGATGCACCTGTACTGACCTCGCCTTCTGGATGATAGCGGGGTGAACAGGCAGTGGCTCGGGTGGTTGATGTCCTTGATGATCTTTATGGCCTTCCTGTAACATCGGGTGGTGTAGGTGTCCTGGAGGGCAGGTAGTTTGCCCCCGGTGATGCGTTGTGCAGACCTCACTACCCTCTGGAGAGCCTTACGGTTGAGGGCGGAGCAGTTGCCGTACCAGGCGGTGATACAGCCCGCCAGGATGCTCTCGATTGTGCATCTGTAGAAGTTTGTGAGTGCTTTTGGTGACAAGCCGAATTTCTTCAGCCTCCTGAGGTTGAAGAGGCGCTGCTGTGCCTTCTTCACGATGCTGAAGTGGACCAATTCAGTTTGTCTGTGATGTGTATGCCGAGGAACTTAAAACTTGCTACCCTCTCCACTACTGTTCCATCGATGTGGATAGGGGGGTGTTCCCTCTGCTGTTTCCTGAAGTCCACAATCATCTCCTTAGTTTTGTTGACGTTGAGTGTGAGGTTATTTTCCTGACACCACACTCCGAGGGCCCTCACCTCCTCCCTGTAGGCCGCCTCGTCGTTGTTGGTAATCAAGCCTACCACTGTAGTGTCGTCTGCAAACTTGATGATTGAGTTGGAGGCGTGCGTGGCCACGCAGTCGTGGGTGAACAGGGAGTACAGGAGAGGGCTCAGAACGCACCCTTGTGGGGCCCCAGTGTTGAGGATCAGCGGGGAGGAGATGTTGTTGCCTACCCTCACCACCTGGGGGCGGCCCATCAGGAAGTCCAGTACCCAGTTGCACAGGGCGGGGTCGAGACCCAGGGTCTCGAGCTTGATGACGAGCTTGGAGGGTACTATGGTGTTGAATGCCGAGCTGTAGTCGATGAACAGCATTCTCACATAGGTATTCCTCTTGTCCAGATGGGTTAGGGCAGTGTGCAGTGTGGTTGAGATAGCATCGTCTGTGGACCTATTTGGGCGGTAAGCAAATTGGAGTGGGTCTAGGGTGTCAGGTAGGGTGGAGGTGATATGGTCCTTGACTAGTCTCTCAAAGCACTTCATGATGACGGATGTGAGTGCTACGGGCGGTAGTCGTTTAGCTCAGTTACCTTAGCTTTCTTGGGAACAGGAACAATGGTGGCCCTCTTGAAGCATGTGGGAACAGCAGACTGGTATAGGGATTGATTGAATATGTCCGTAAACACACCGGCCAGCTGGTCTGCGCATGCTCTGAGGGCGCGGCTGGGGATGCCGTCTGGGCCTGCAGCCTTGCGAGGGTTAACACGTTTAAATGTCTTACTCACTTCGGCTGCAGTGAAGGAGAGACCGCATGTTTGTTGCAGGCTGTGTCAGTGGCACTGTATTGTCCTCAAAGCGGGCAAAAAAATTATTTAGTCTGCCTGGGAGCAAGACATCCTGGTCCGTGACTGGGCTGGTTTTCTTCCTGTAGTCCGTGATTGTAGACCCTGCCACATGCCTCTTGTGTCTGAGCCATTGAATTGAGATTCTACTTTGTCTCTGTACTGACGCTTAGCTTGTTTAATAGCCTTGCGGAGGGAATAGCTGCACTGTTTGTATTCAGTCATGTCACCAGACACCTTGCCCTGATTAAAAGCAGTGGTTCGCGCTTTCAGTTTCACACGAATGCTGCCATCAATCCACGGTTTCTGGTTAGGGAATGTTTTAATCGTTGCTATGGGAACGACATCTTCAACGCACGTTCTAATGAACTCGCACACCGAATCAGCGTATTCGTCAATGTTGTTGTCTGACGCAATACGAAACATCTCCCAGTCCACGTGATGGAAGCAGTCTTGGAGTGTGGAGTCAGCTTGGTCGGACCAGCGTTGGACAGACCTCAGCGTGGGAGCTTCTTGTTTTAGTTTCTGTCTGTAGGCAGGGATCAACAAAATGGAGTCGTGGTCAGCTTTTCCGAAAGGGGGCGGGGCAGGGCCTTATATGCGTCGCGGAAGTTAGAGTAACAATGATCCAAGGTCTTTCCACCCCTGGTTGCGCAATCGATATGCTGATAAAATTTAGGGAGTCTTGTTTTCAGATTAGCCTTGTTAAAATCCCCAGCTACAATGAATGCAGCCTCCGGATAAATCGTTTCGTTTCCAGTTTGCAGAGAGTTAAATAAAGTTTTTTCAGAGCCATCGATGTGTCTGCTGCGGGGGGGATATATACGGCTGTGATTATAATCGAAGAGAATTCTCTTGGTAGATAATGCGGTCTACATTTGATTGTGAGGAATTCTAAATCAGGTGAACAGAAGGATTTGAGTTCCTGTATGTTTCTTTCATCACACCATGTCACGTTAGTCATAATGCATACGCCCCCGCCCCTCTTCTTACCAGAAAGATGTTTGTCTCTGTCATGGTGACGGGTTTGGAGGGTACTATGGTGTTAAATGCTGAGCTGTAGTCGATGAACAGCATTCTCACTTAGGTATTCCTCTTGTCCAAATGGGTTAGGGCAGTGTGCAATGTGGTTGCGATTGGGTCGTCTGTGGACTTATTGGGGCGGTAAGCAAATTGGAGTGGGTCTAGGGTGTCAGGTAGGGTGGAGGTAATACGGTCATTGACTAGTCTCTCAAAGCACTTCATGAAGACGGAAGTGACTGCTACGGGGCGGTAGCCGTTTATCTCAGTTACCTTAGCTTTCTTGGGAACAGGAACAATGGTGGCCCTCTTGAAGCATGTGGGAACAGCAGACTGGGATAAGGATTAATTTAATATGTCTGTAAACACACCAGCCAGCTGGTCTGCGCATGCTCTGAGGACGCGGCTGGGGATGCCGTCTGGGCCAGTAGCCTTGCAAGGGTTAACACGTTTAAATGTTTTACTCACGTTGGCTGCAGTGAAGGATAGTCCGCAGGTTTTGGTAGTGGGCCATGTCAGTGACACTGTATTGTCCTCAAAGCAAGCATAGAAGTTGTTTAGTCTGTCTGGGAGCAAGACATCCTGGTCTGTGACGGGGCTGGTTTTCTTTTTGTAATCCGTGATTGACTGTAGACCCTGCCACATACGTCTTGTGTCTGAGCCGTTGAATTGTGACCCTACTTTGTCTCTATACTGACGCTTAGCTTGTTTGATTGCCTTGCGGAGGGAATAGCTACACTGTTTGTATTCAGTAAAGTTTCCGGTCACCTTGCCCTGGTTAAAAGCAGTTGTTTGCACTTTCAGTTTTGCGCAAATGCTGCCATCAATCCATGGTTTCTGGATTGGGAATATTTTAATAGTTGCTGTGGGTCCAACATCGCTGATGCACTTGCTAATAAACTCGCTCACCAAATCAGCGTATTCATCAATGTTGTTTGTGACGCAATGCGGAACATTTTCCAATCCACGTGATCGACGCAATCTTGAAGCGTGGAATCCAATTGGTCGGACCAGCGTTGAACAGACCTGAGCGCGGGAGCTTCCTGTTTTAGTCTGTCTATAGGCAGGGAGCAACAAAATAGAGTTGTGGTCAGCTTTTCCGAAACGAGGGTGGGGGAGGGCCTTATATGCGTCGCGGAAGTTAGAATAACAATGATCCATGGTTTTACCAGCCCTGGTAGCACAATCGATATGCTGACAGAATTTAGGGAGTCTTGTTTTCCGATTAGCCTTGTTAAAATCCCCAGCTACAATGAATGCAGCCTCAGGATATGTGGTTTCCAATTTACATAAAGTTTGTTCAGGGCCATCGATGTGTGTTTGGGGGGGAATATATATGTGGCTGTGATTATAATCAAAGAGAATTCTCTTGGTAGATAATGCGGTCTGCATTTGATTGTGAGGAATTCTAAGTCAGGTGAACAAAAGGACTTGAGTTCCTGTGTGTTGTTATGATCACACCACGTCTCGTTAATCATAAGGCATACGCCCCCGCCCCTCTTCTTACCAGAAAGATGCTTGTTTCTGTCTGCGCGATGCGCGAAGAAACCAGCTGGCTGTACCGACTCCGATTGCGTGTCTCGAGTGAGCCATGTTTCAGCTACCCTTGCTCGGATTTCATCAACCTTGTTGTCAAGAGACTGGACATTGGCGAGTGATATGCTCGGGAGCGGTGCGCGATATGCCCGTCTCCGGATCCTGACCAAAAGACAGCTTCGTCTGCCCCTTTTACTGCGTCGTTGTTTTAGTTCGCCGGCTGAGATCCGATCCTTTATCCTGGGGGTGGGCAAATCACAGGATCCGCTTCGGGAAGTCGTATTCCTGGTCGTAATGATGGTGAGTTGACGTTGCTCTTATATCCAGTAGTTCCTCCCGACTGTATGTAATAAAACCTAAGATTACCTGGGGTACCAATGTAAGAAATAACACGGGAAAAAAACAAAATACTGCATAGTTTCCTAGGAAAGCGCAGCGAGGCGGCCATCTGTCGGCACTTGAAGTCACATTTCCATAAACTTCTAAGTGTTTGCTTTCAGGGCCTGAGCTACAGGCAGTTAGATTTGGGTATGTAATTTTAGGTGAACATTTAAAAAAAGGGGCGGATCCTTAAGAGGGACTGAAAAGGAGGTATTACAGTAAGTACCTGTTTGACCTGTGATAAACAACGAGCACAGGTGATGTAATCGTGAAGTAGGCCAGAAGGCTGAACAATCAATTAACGCAAATGAAAATGATCACAATACACAAATAAGGCAATGGGAAACTAAGATTTCTCTTTTTGGAGACAAGAGAATAGCAGTGTTTCACAACGTTATCAGAACCGTATAAGGATGAATGCTGAGGTTTCATTTTATAGACCTGCGATCCAAAGTTAGAGATTTTGATAAGGATTAGATAATAGCATATTTCAATTTATGTAATCTAAAAATCAATATTTTCTCATTGTATTAACCAAAAAGTCTAGCCTTGGTTTGGCACTAGAAAAAGATGACAATGAAATGGAAAATAACCCTTAAATCCTGATGAAGAGAATACTAAGGCATTAGGCGATAGGGAGAGAGAAAATTCGGGAGAGATAACAACAGAACTAGAAAAGGACAGTGTGACATTCTCTCATCTGCAGCTTCTCGCCTCTCCCAGTGTTTGCTTTGCATTATTCATGGTGGCTATGTGCTGTGTCAGCCAATGACAGTAACAACGCATAACTGTATCTGTGGGCTAAGTACTCTACTGTTCCTCTCGCCAATGTGATTATTACTTTCCTCCTGACCTTTTTCCACCGGCTAAGAGACTTTTCCACATATTGGAATTTATGTTAACGCTGAGTGACCTCAAACACTTTACAGCACTTTACTCTTATGTATTTTTGTATGTGTATCATTCAATTTGTTCCTGAATTATTTTGTTTTGATACTCTTAGTGGAAAGAGACCATATAATTAGAAGTGTTTTCATAGCATTTCAACAAGCTGGTTCCAAAATGTATCAACACTTTAAATTATATTTAACCCTTGACAGGCGTTCATGTGTTTGTTAATCACCCAATGTTCGCGAGTTTGATGGACCCACAACATTACTCGGTTTTGAAAACAATACCAAATTCTCTGAAATGTTTAAATCCCAACATTGACCTGACATTTAGAACATTGAAGGGACTAACTGGGAATGTTAAGATGGTTCCCAAAATGGCACCCAAATCATCATATTGTTAAATGACATTAGAACTTGCCTAGACTTTAAAATAACATTTCTAATGTCCCCTTATGCTCAGAAAGAAAATGTGACGTATAGATCACTAAGGGACATACTGCACAATACATACTTTCCTAATTATTTTGAGTAACAACTGCAATGTTGTTTGTAGACACATCAGGGCTCTCAAAGGAACATCAATGTTCTTTGGATATCACAAAAGAGATCTGACGTTCACTGGACTCACTGGGAATGTTATGTAAAATATTGCCAACGTGACCTGACAATCAGTACATTTCATAAACCTTCTATGAACATTACAAATACAGTTGAAGTCGGAAGTTTACATACACTTAGGTTGGTGTCATTAAAACTATTTTTTCAACAACTCCACAAATCTATTATTTACAAACTATAGTTTTGGCACATCGGTTAGGATATCTACTTCGTGCATGACAAGTAATTTTCCAACAATTGTTTATTGACAGATTATTTCATTTATAATTCACTGTATCACAATCCCAGTGGGTCAGAAGTTTACATACACTAAGTTGACTGTGCCTTTAATCAGCTTGGAAAATTCCAGACAATTATGTCATGGCTTTAGAAGCTTCTGATACACTAATTGACATAATTTGAGTAATTTGTACCTGTGGATATATTTCAAGGACTACCTTCAAACTCAGTGCCTCTTTGCTTGACATCATGGGAAATCAAAAGAACTCAGCCAAGACCTCAGTAAAACAAGTTGGTTCATTCTTGGGAGCAATTTCCAAACGCCTGAAGATACCACGTTCAACCTGTACAAACAATAGTACGCAAGTATAAACACCATGGGACCACGCAGCCGTCATACTGCTCAGGAAGGAGACGCATTCTGTCTCCTAGACATGAACGTACTTTGGTGCGAAAAGTGCAAATCAATCCCAGAACAACAGCAAAGAACCTTTTGAAGATGCTGGAGGAAACGGGTACAAAAGTATCTATAGCCACAGTAAAAACGAGTCCTATAATGACAACCTGAAAGGCCGCTCAGCAAGGAAGAAGCAACTGCTCCAAAACCGCAATAAAAAAAGCCAGACTACGGTTTGCAACTGCACATGGGGACAAAGATTGTACTTTTTGGAGAAATGTCATCTGGTCTGATGAAACAAAAATAGAACTGTTTGGCCATAATGACCATTGTTATGTTTGGAGGAAAAAGGGGGAGCTTGCAAGACGAAGAACACCATCCCAACCATGAAGCACGGGGGAAATGTAAAGGCAAATCAACCAAACACTAATTGAGTAATTAAACTTCTGAACCACTGGGAATGTGATGAAAGAAATAAAAGCTGAAATAAATCATTCTCTCTACTATTATTCTGGCATTTCACATTCTTAAAATGATCCTAACTGCCATAAAACAGCCAGTTTTACTAGGATTAAATGTCAGAAACTATGAAAAACTGAATTTAAATGTACTTGGCTAAGGTGTATGTAAACTACCGACTTCAACTGTATATTAAAACAATGCTAATATCAAAGTAACATGTAAAAGTAAAATGTTGCTCGGGCTGTCCTTTTTCTATTCGCTAAAGAAGACTTGCAGGAAAAGTCAGGAATTTAAGTCTCAACATTTACTTGAATGTGGGCACAATGCATCTTTGTTTCATGTCAGGGACCAGATTGCTAATGGCCATGGATGACAGCCTGCACGGAGCCTGGATAGTGCTGCTTGTGGTTGTGGATCCATGTGAAGTTGTTCCATGTGTAATGGAGTAACCCTGTGTGTGAATAAACTTGCGGCCGAGCAATAGTCTTGTGGCAGTAGGGACTCTGGGAAAAAGCTGGTCTTGGAACCTATCCCCAAATATGACTGATAAGGGAATGGGGCCTTTAGTGTAGGATAAAGTAAGAGCAGCAGTGGAGGGAGATGAGATATGTCAAATAGTGGGTGTGAGGAAGCAAGGAGCTTGGTGGAAGCTGTCAGTTGGAAGTGGGGCCACAGTGCATCAAGTCACATATCCAGGAAGTTTGTGAGGTTCAATGCAGCCTATCCAACTTGTTCAGTTGGAGTTTCTAGCATACCTGCTATGCTTCAGATGACGATTGCTGAAGCACATTTTGAGATGCAACCCAAACCCTATGGGAGTGTCCAGTTGTGCCAATTTCCAGCAACTTTGCACAACCATTGAAGAGGAGTGGGACAACATTACACAGGCGACAACAGCTTGATCAACTCTATGTGAAGGAGATGTGCTGCAATTAATGAGGCAAATGGTGGTCACACCAGATACTGACTTGTTTTCGAATCCTAACTTTTTTTTTAAAGGCATCCTTGACCAACAGATGCATGTCTGTATTCCCAGTCATGTGAAATCCATAGATTAGGCACTAATGAATTAATTTAAACAGACTGGTTTCCTTATATGAACTGTAACTCAGTAAAATCTTTGAAATTGTTGCATGTTGCGTTTATATTTTTTTAAAGATTATATTTCATTACATAGTATTTCCTTTAGAGACAACATATGATTTTTACATAAATACTAATACATTTTTATTCAAAGAAACATTCAATATTTTAAGTGCAAGTGCATGTACCATTCCAAATTATAGGATTTGAACCCGTTCATAAAGAGTCTTCCTGAAAAGCTAGATTTCTACTCAATTTGCTGCAATCTAAATAAATAAAAATATGAGCATTTTCCATTAGACTGACATTGTTATAGATAAAAGGCTGTGCGTGATGGAGTAGTGCTGGCTTTTGCACGTAGACTTTCATGTACCTAATAAATAACATGAGTTTTCCACTCTACCTAATAGATAGTTCTGTCACACAAATTGTTTGCTCATGCTCTCTAGACAACTGTTTTCTGATAAAGTGGACACTGGTTAGGTTAGGTTATATGATGAGCTGGATAAGACCAAGATAATTTTATTTTTTAATTGCCATGGTGGAAAACATACATTTTCATACTTGAGTAAAAGTAAAGATACCTCAATAGAAAATGACTGAAATAAAAGTGAAAGTCACCCAGTAAACAACTACTTGAGTTAAAGTTTTAAAAAAGTTGGTTTTAAATATACTTAAGTATCAAAAGTTAAAGTATAAATCATTTCAAAGTCCTTATATTAAGAAAATAAGACTGCATCATTTTCTTGTTTATGTATGTTTATAGTCTGAAGATATCTTATTAATTACAAGCTTTTTGTTCTCACATTGTAAATATATGTAATGTACTGGGTCTGTAATATACATTTTATTTTATATTAATTTCAAAATGTGGACTGAAATGCTAGTACTGTTTCATAACACTGGCTTCTCACCGTTTTTGTACAATGTTGGATGTTTTGAAATGAAACATCCTTCTTTTGTACTACCTGTCTTTGTTGTGCATATTGTCTTTTCTTTTGCCCATCCTTGACAGTTTGTTTTGATTCCAAACCAACTGTATAATGCTAAAGGCTCTTTGATTCTTGCTTTTGTCAATAGCTCCAACCTTATAGCCTCCTCCACACTTCCAGTACAGCCAGATGTCATTGTTTAAACCCAGCAGCACTGAAGTAGAAGTTGTGATAAGACACTGTGGCTCCCGGGACTTTCCACCTGCATCTACACACGTCTATGCCCCTGGGTGCTCACTGAAGCCTCCAAGGCCATCACACACATGTACTCATATACACAAAACACTCATGGACACACACACACACACACACACACACACACACGCACACGCACACGCACACGCACACGCACACGCACACGCACACACACGCACTCTTTATTTGGTAATAGAATAGTACTCAATCCACATCCAACTTTCGCTGCAGGAAGGTCACCATATGGCAGCAGAGAGGGAGTTAAGTGAATGAGTGATGTGATTAGTGTCATTATGAGCTCTGTGGTGACCTTGAGACTCAAGAAAGGTTGCAGATGTTGGTTGTGTAAGGCAGGGGTGCTAAAGCAATGTATGTTGGAGGTGGGGGGAGCGGTTACCTATGTTGAGGATGAGAGCAGAAAGGGAGAGAGCGAGATGGTAGAAAATAGAGAGAAGCAGAGAGAGGGAGAGAACGGTTGGGGAAGAGAGAGAAAGCCAGAGGATGTAGATGAAAAAACAATAACAAAAGTGATATCAGTAATTTCAGAATTATGGATGTTGAGCCATTGTACTGAACGTGAAAAGTGTTTGAATTAATCGGAGAGGGTGTGGTAACAGATAATTGAAAACGTTGTTAAATCCAGTGTGATTTTTTAAATTGTCGGCTTTTATTGATCAGGTCCTGACCTCGTGGATATGTGAATATGGACTCGGATGCCTTGATGAGTTAGAGAATGAGCACCGGAAGAATCTGTGGAGGAGTGTCAATGGAGAAAATTAAAATAGGACAGGTGAGTGAGCTTCTCTGGACATCTAAAGCTACTTATTTTCCTCGTGCTCTATTGTGATGAGGAGCCCGGAAGGATGGGTACACTCTCAGTCACACAATTTACTACACAGCTATTACAATACACAATAACCCAAATTCAAATCAGTGAAGGCCTGATTCAGACTTGGAAATGTACCCCTTTCTTACACAAGGCTTTCCTACGCACTTCTCAGTAGTTGGTATTCCGACTTGCCTTATGCAGGTGCCCGTTATGGGCTTTGCAGGCGTGGTTTCCTTGTGCCTTTTCAGCACCAATTGTTAGATTTAAATAATATGATCTTGTATATAACACACACACACACACTGTATATTGTGGAGTCAAAAATACAGTGGTTTGATTCATCCTGGAAGTTGCTATATTCAATTGTTCAATCCATATAATTCCATAAATCTACCCTAATAATCGTTGCTAATCATGGAACTGTGATGACAATGGTCCAGTCTTTGTGCACCATGCTCAAAGTTTAAACTGCTATGAATGGTCTGCGTTCCATTGTCATTTAAATAGGCTACATGTCCCAAATTAGTACACAATTTGTAATACGTTAGCCTAATATGATCCACTATTGCTAGTGATCCTCAGGAAGAACCACATGAACATGACAGAGGAAAGAAAGGTAAACTAACTTTGTAATGGAATGATGCAGTTATAAATGTATGTGGGTATAACTGACGGTGGCTCCCGATAGTGGCTAATATTTAACACGAAAGGAATTGCAAAAAAAAAACCAGCAAAGTCCAGGCATATAATTAAAACATTCTAGAAATCATAAATCAACTCGGTAGGTTTGGCTCTATACTATAATTTGTGCAAAGCTACAGAAACTTGCAGTCTTAGTAAAAAGGTTCAGTAGAAAAAGGTTTTAACACTTATTTCATATATGAAACCCGTAAAGGTTTTATTTATAACCCTTTTTTTGATCAGAACCCAAGAGGTTCTTCCCTGAACCAAAATTGTTTCATGATGCATTTATAAATTATGGCTATTACTATTAAATATTAAATAGTAACATTTTAGGCTAAGAATTTAATAAACCATTAAATGATGGACCAAAGACTACCAGTATCTTTTTATTTGTATTTTTTACTAAATTGTCATTGTATGCAAACATATGTTGTTTGGAAGTGTGCACTGGTGGCCAGAGTGGTATCTCTGTTTGAATGAGGGTCACCGCAACTCTGGCTGACTTCTTTACAATACAATACAACTTTGTTAATTAGTTACAGCGAACAACAAAAACGTAACTTCTGATCTGTTCTCAATCCCCCACACAGCAGACCTCACACATACATTTGAGAGGAGCACAGGTTCAAACTGCAGTGCCCCTGGATGGAGAGCATTTTGTGGGATAAAGGGCCTTGCTTAAGGTCCCAACAGTAGGAAAATATTTTGAGGATGTGAACCAAGCGGCCATCCAGTTGTGAGAGCGAATGCTTTTTTCCAGCACACGGCCCGGGATTCGAACCCTGCCACCTTTTCAACCACAGGTCCATCTTCTGCCACAGGTCCCACTCCTTAGCCTCTGGGCTCCCTACCACCATTACAGTACGTGTTGTTGCCTGACTGGTTCCAGAGTAGACTTGCTTGGGCCAAGAAACACAAGCAAAAATGAGCAAAAATATGACTTCTTTAGAAATTAGCATAATTTTACAGTCTTCTAATCGTGTCATGAAATATAGTCCCTCAATTGACTCCACACTGAAATGCTGTTTATTTGAAATTGGCTGGATAGCTTGTAAAGTGTTAAATTAAAGTACAGTAGCCTTGTTTTTTCTGTTTAGCTAGCTAAATTAGCTAACATAAACTGGATTAAAGTTTACAAACATGCTCTAATAATGTTTACTTTATTAATCTAGCCTGTAGATATTACTTTGGCTTTATATATTTGAAAAAAATACTAATCTTTGCTTAGCTATGTTGAAAAATAACATGCTTATTGGTAGGCTACTTGCAAGTTGGTTCCACCAATTTATGTTGTCAGTTACGTTGTCATAATAGAATGGCAGTTGTTTTTTGATTTAGAGTAGCAGGTACATTTTGAATTGACCAAAAGGTTCTATAGAGAACCCATTTTTTAAACTAGGAGTGTATGCTTTTATTAAACAAGTGATTTTCTCTTAATTCTAGCTAGCACTTTGCAGTTTGTATGAACCTTGCTGTTTGCCGCTCAGACCTCTGCAACACTGTTGCAAAACATGCAAAATACAGTCTTCCCCCTGCCATAGAGAGCTAACAGTGTCAGACGTTAGCCAGCTGTTTTTCTGACCAGGCAGAATAATGCAACAGCATCATTAATATGGATATAGGTTCTGTAGGTGTGTCCAAACTTCTGACTGGTACTGTGTGTATATACACTGCTCAAAAAAAATAAAAGGAACACTAAAATAACACATCCTAGATCTGAATGAATTAAATATTCTTATTAAATACTTTTCTTTACATAGTTGAATGTGCTGACAACAAAATCACACAAAAAATATCAATGGAAATCAAATGTATCAACCCATGGAGGTCTGGATTTGGAGTCACACTCAAAATTAAAGTGGAAAACCACACTACAGGCTGATCCAACTTTGATGTAATGTCCTTAAAACAAGTCAAAATGAGGCTCAGAAGTGTGTGTGGCCTCCACGTGCCTGTATGACCTCCCTACAATGCCTGGGCATGCTCCTGATGAAGTGGCGGAGGGTCTCCAGAGGGATCTCCTCCCAGACCTGGACTAAAGCATCCGCCAACTCCTGGACAGTCTGTGGTGCAACGAGCCATTGGTGGATGGAGCGAGACATGATGTCCCAGATGTGCTCAATTGGATTCAGGTCTGGGGAACGGGCGGGCCAGTCCATAGCATCAATGCCTTCCTCTTGCAGGAACTGCTGACACACTCCAGCCACATGAGGTCTAGCATTGTCTTGCATTAGTAGGAACCCAGGGCCAACCGCACAAGCATATGGTCTCACAAGGGATCCGAGGATCTCATCTCGGTACCTAATGGCAGTCAGGCTACCTCTGGCGAGCACATGGAGGGCTGTGCGGCCCCCCAAAGAAATGCCACCCCACACCATGACTGACCCACTGCCAAACCGGTCATGCTGGAGGATGTTGCAGGCAGCAGAACGTTCTCCACGGCGTCTCCAGACTCTGTCACGTCTGTCACATGTGCTCAGTGTGAACCTCATTTCATCTGTGAAGAGCACAGGGCGCCAGTGGCGAATTTGCCAATCTTTGTGTTCTCTGGCAAATGCCAAATGTCCTGCACGGTGTTGGGCTGTAAGCCCAACGCCCACCTGTGGACATCGGGCCCTCATACCACCCTCATGGAGTCTGTTTCTGACCGTTTGAGCAGACACATGCACATTTGTGGCCTGCTGGAGGTCATTTTGCAGGGCTCTGGCAGTGCTCCTCCTGCTCCTCCTTGCACAAAGGCGGAGGTAGCGGTCCTGCTGCTGGGTTTTTGCCCTCCTACGGCCTCCTCCACGTCTCCTGATGTACTGGCCTGTCTCCTGGTAGCGCCTCCATGCTCTGGACACTACGCTGACAGCCACAGCAAACCTTCTTGCCACATCTAGCATTGATGTGCATTCCTGGATGAGCTGCTCTACCTGAGCCACTTGTGTGGGTTGAAGACTCCGTCTCATCCTACCACTAGAGTGAAAGCACCGCCAGCATTCAAAAGTGACCAAAACATCAGCCAGGAAGCATAGGAACTGAGAAGTGGTCTGTGGTTATCACCTGCAGAACCACTCCTTTATTGGGGGTGTCATGCTTTTTGCCTATAATTTCCACCTGTTGTCTATTCCATTTGCACAACAGCATGTGCAATTTATTGTCAATCGGTGTTGCTTCCTAAGTGGACAGTTTGATTTCACAGAAGTGTGATTGACTTGGAGTTACATTGTGTTGCTTAAGTGTTCCCTTTATTTTTTGAGCAGTGTATATTTATATACATGCACAGTTGAAGTCGGAAGTTTACATACACCTTAGCCAAATATATTTAACTTAATATTTTCACAATTCCTGACTTTTAATCCTAGTAAAAAATCCCTATTTTAGGTCAGTTAGGATTACCACTTTATTTTCTGAATGTGAAATGTCAGAATATTAGGCGAGATAATTATTTATTTCAGCTTTTATTTATTTTATCACATTTCCAGTGGGTCAGAAGTTTACATACACTCAATTAAATATTTGATAGCATTGCCTTTAAATTGTTTAACTTGGGTCAAATGTTTAGGGTAGCCTTGCACAAGCTTCCCTCAATAAATTGGGTGAATTTTGACCCATTCCTGCTGACAGAGTTGGTGTACCTGAGTCATGTTTTTAGGCCCGCTTGCTCACACACGCTTTTCAAATCAAATCAAAATGTATTTGTCACGTGCGCCGAATACAACAATGAAATGCTTACATACAGGCTCTAACCAATTGTGCAAAAAAGGTATTTGGTGAACAATGGGTAAGTAAAGAAATAAAAACAACAGTAAAATGACAGGCTATATACAGTAGCGAGTCAATAAAAGTAGTGAGGCAACATACCGACACCGGTTAGTCAGTCTGATTGAGTAGTATGTACATGTAGATATGGTGAAAGTGACTATGCATATATGATGAACAGAGAGTAGCAGTAGCATAAAAGAGGGGTTGGCAGGTGGTGGGTGGCAGGTGACGGGACACAATGTAGATACCCCGGTTAGCCAATGTGGGGAGCACTGGTTGGTCGGCCCAATTGAGGTAGTATGTATATGAATGTATAGTTAAAGTGACTATGCATACAGTGAGGAGAATAAGTATTTGATAACCTGCAAAATCAGCAGTGTTTCCTACTTAAAGCCTGTAGAGGTCTGTAATTTTTTTATCATAGGTACACTTCAACTGTGAGAGACGGAATCTAAGACAAAAATCCAGAAAATCACATTGTATGATTTTTAAGTAATTAATTTGCATTTTATTGCATGACATAAGTATTTGATCACCTACCAACCAGTAAGAATTCCGGCTCTCACAGACCTGTTACTTTTTCTTTAAGAAGCCCTCCTGTTCTCCACTCAATACCTGTATTAACTGCACCTGTTTGAACTTGTTACCTGTATAAAAGACACCTGTCCACACACTCAATCAAACAGACTCCAACCTCTCCACAATGGCCAAGACCTGTGTAAGGACATCAGGGCTCAAATTGTAGACCTGCACAATGCTGGGACGGGCTACAGGACAATAGGCAAGCAGCTTGGTGAGAAGGCAACAACTGTTGGCGCAATTATTAGAAAATGGAAGAAGTTCAAGATGACGGTCAATCACCCTCAGTCTGGGGCTCCATGCAAGATCTCACCTCGTGGGGCATCAGTGATCATGAGGAAGGTGAGGGATCAGCCCAGAACTACACGGCAGGACCTGGTAAATGACTTGAAGAGAGCTGGGACCACAGTCTGAAAGAAAACCATTAGTAACACACTACGCCGTCATGGATTAAAATCCTGCAGCGCATGCAAGGTCCCCCTGCTCAAGCCAGCGCATGTCCAGGCCCGTCTGAAGTTTGCCAATGACCATCTGGATGATACAGAGGAGGAATGGGAGAAGGTCATGTGGTCTGATGAGACAAAAATAGAGCTTTTTGGTATAAACTCCACTCGCCGTGTTTGGAGAACACCATCCCAACCGTGAAGCATGGAGGTGGAAACATCATTCTTTGGGGATGCTTTTCTGCAGGAGACAGGACGACTGCACCGTATTGAGGGGAGGATGGATGGGCCATGTATCGTGAGATCTCTGCCAACAACCTCCTTCCCTCAGTAAGAGCATTGAAGATGGGTCGTGGCTGGGTCTTCCAGCATGACAACGACCCAAAACACACAGCCAGTTCAACTAAGGAGTGGCTCCGTAAGAAGCATCTCAAGGTCCTG
This sequence comes from Oncorhynchus tshawytscha, assembly GCF_018296145.1. Taxonomy (NCBI): domain Eukaryota; kingdom Metazoa; phylum Chordata; class Actinopteri; order Salmoniformes; family Salmonidae; genus Oncorhynchus; species Oncorhynchus tshawytscha. Next base: position 33,325,296 of record NC_056438.1, read on the forward strand.
GAGTAGCCTAGCCAGTCTCCAGACCTGAACACAATAGAAAATCTTTGGAGGGAGCTGAAAGTCCGTATTGCCCAGCGACAGCCCCGAAACCTGAAGGATCTGGAGAAGGTCTGTATGGAGGAGTGGGCCAAAATCCCTGCTGCAGTGTGTGCAAACCTGGTCAACAACTACAGGAAACGTATGATCTCTGTAATTGCAAACAAAGGTTTCTGTACCAAATATTAAGGTCTGGTCTTCTGATGTATCAAATACTTATGTATTGCAATAAAATGCAAATGAATTACTTACAAATCAACAATGTGATTCTCTGGATCTTTGTTTTAGATTCCGTCTCTCACAGTTGAAGTGTACCTATGATAAAAATTACAGACCTCTACATGCTTTGTAAGTAGGAAAACCTGCAAAATCGGCAGTGAATCAAATACTGGTTCTCCCCACTGTATATGATAAACAGAGAGTAGCAGCAGCGTAAAAAGAGGTTGGGGGAGGCACACAATGCGGATAGTCCGTGTAGCTATTTGATTACCTGTTCAGGAGTTTTATGGCTTGGGGATAAAAACTGTTGAGAAGCCTTTTTGTGCTAGACTTGGCACTCTGGTACCGCTTGCCATGCGGTAGTAGAGAGAACAGTCTATTACTGGGGTGGCTGGTGTCTTCGACAGTTTTTAGGGCCTTCTTCTGACACCGCCTGGTGTAGAGGTCCTGGATGGCAGGCAGCTTAGCCCCAATGATGTACTGGGCCATACGTATTACCCTCTGTCGTGCCTTGCGGTCAGAGACAGAGCAATTGCTGTGCCAGGCAGTGATGCAACCATGTTGCAGCTGTAGAACCTTTTGAGGATCTCAGGACCAATGCCAAATTTGGTTAGTTTCCTGAGGGGGAAATAGGCTTTGTTGTGCCCTCTTCATAACTGTCTTGGTGTATATGGACCATTCTAGTTTGTTGTTGATGTGGACACCAAAGAACGTGAAGCTCTCAACCTGCTCCAATACAGCCCAGTCGATGAGAATGGGGGAGTGTTCGGTCCTCCTTTTCATGTAGTCCATAATGACCTCCATAGTCTTGGTTATGTTGAGAGATAGGCTGTTATTCTGGCACCACCCGGCCAGGTCCCTGACCTCCTCCCATAGGCTGTCTCGTCATTGTCGGTGATCAGTTCTACCACTGTCATGTCGTCAACTTTTTCAGTTCTGCCCACAAATCTTCTATGGGATTGAGGTCAGGGCTTTTTGATGGCCACTCCAATACCTTGACTTTGTTGTCCTTAAGTCCTTTTGCCACAACTTTGGATGTATGCTTGGGGTCATTGTCCATTTGGAAGACCCATTTGTGACCAAGCTTTAACTTCCTGACTGAAGTCTTGAGATGTTGCTTCAACATATCCACATAATTTTCCACCCTCATAATGCTATCTATTTTGTGAAGTGCATCAGTTCCTCCTGCAACAAAGGACCCCCACAACATGATGCTGCCACACCTGTGCTTCACGGTTGGGATGGTGTTCTTCGGCTTGCAAACCTCCCCCTTTTCCCTCTAAACATAACGATGGTCATTATGGCCATTAGTTCCATATTTGTATTAACAGACCAGAGGACATTTCTCCAAAAAGTACCATCTTTGTCCCCATGTGCAGTTGCAAACCATAGTCTGGCTTTTTTATGTTGGTTTTGGAGCCATGGCTTCTTCCTTGCTGAGCGGCCTTTCAGGTTATGTCGGTATAGGACTCGTTTTACTGTGGAAATAGATACTTTTGTAACCTGTTTCCTCATGCATCCTCACAAGGTCCTTTGCTGTTGTTCTGGGACTGATTTGCACCTTTCCCACCAAAATATGTTAATCTCTAGGACACAGAATGCTTCTCCTTCCTGAGCGGTATGATGGCTGCATGGTCACATGGTGTTTATACTTGCGTACTATTGTTTGTACAGATGAACGTGGTACCTTTAGGCATTTGGAAATTGCTCCCAAGTATGAACCAGAGGTTTTTTTCGGAGGTCTTGGCGGATTTCGTTGATTTTCCCATGATGTCAAGCAAATAGGCACTGAGTTTGAAGGTATGCCTTGAAATACATCCACAGGTACATCTCCAATTGACTTAAATGATGTTGTTGTTATGGATACAGGCATCCTGTGTGTGTATCCTGTGTGTGTATTTCTATTCTCTCCTTCTCCCCTCCTCACATGTGGCAATCATTCCCCAATCAGTCATCAATCAGAAGACACACCTCCTCCCAATCACATCCCCTTTCCATTGGTTTAAAATCCCATTCAGTTGTTTTCTCTGGAGCTCGATGTTACGAATCCCTTTGGCCCGGCAGTCTAGGGGGGGATGGTAAACGAGACCCATAACATAACTCTTGCAAAGTATAGTAGTGAAAAAGTAACAGTGAGAACGAAAAACCACAGACAACTAAATTACGGTCGAACAGTCATGGTTTATTTTTAAACACAGCGGGAAAATGGGCTGAGCTGGACCCAAGGAAAGATTCAAAAACACCCCTGAGCTAGTCTACCTGCTTCAACAACAGCTAGCTAACTAAAAATACAGTGGGTGGTCCGCCCAGTTCTAACTAGTGTATTTAGACAATGTTTACCTACAAGTAGTGTATGCCCATGGGCAACTTGTCTTGGTACCCCCTTTCCCACCATCAAACAAACAGTCCAACACCATAAAAAATAAATACTCACAGGAAAACAGACAAAGTGAAATGTAGTTGCAAAAACCAAAAGAGAGATCTCTGCATACAAATAGAGATGGAGAGAGACACAGAGAGATTGAGCTCCAGAGATTCGTAACAGATGTCAATTAACCTATCAGAAGCTTCTAAAGCCATGACTTTTTAGAAAGCTTCTAAAGCCATGACTTTTTCTGGAATATTCCAAGCTGTTTAAAGGCACAGTCAACTTAGTGTATGTAAACTTCTGACCCACTGGAATTGTGATACAGTGAAATAATCTGTCTGGCAACAATTGTTGGAAAAATGACTTGTGTCGTGCACAAAGTAGATGTCCTAACCCATTTGCCAAAACTATAGTTTGTTAATGATGGAGGCCACTGTGTTCTTGGGGACCTTTAATGTTGCAGAAATGTTTTGTTACCCTTCCCCTGACCTGTGCCTCAACACAGTCCTGTCTCAGAGCTCTTCGGACTATTCCTTCGATCTCCTGGCTTGGTTTTTGCTCTGACATGCACTGTCAACTGTGGGACCTTATGAAGACAGGTATGTGCCTTTCCAAATCATGTCCAATCATTTGACATTACCATAGGATGACTCCAATCAAGTTGTAGAAACATCACAAGTATGATCAATGGAAACAGGATGCACCTGAGCTCAATTTCGAGTCTCATAGCAAAAGGGTCTGAATAGTTATGTAAATAAGGTATTTCTGTTTTATTGTTATTTACATTTCTAAAAACCTGTATTGCTTAGTCATTATGGGGTATTGTGTGTAGATTGTGTCGTGGAAATTCAAATTCAAATCAAATCCGAATCAATAATGAGGAGAGGCAAGATCAATCATCATATTATTTTATTCTAAACTTATTAATAAGGAAAGCATTGCTTCTATAATAATTGCTTCTATAATAATGAGGCTGGTCGATTCAACACTTCCAAGTGTTGTGGCTAGCAGCTCTGATATACGAAGAATACAAATATATTTTATATCAAAGTTATGCCCAAAGATATAGTATACATGACAAACAGATGTATGGTATGGGTCACAAGGTGAAACTCTGTGTATGAGAAAGGAGTATCCCGCAGCCAGATTGCAGTTTCTATGATGACTGTTGTTATTGTTCAGAGTTTGGCCCCCAAGACAAAGCTCTGATCTCATTCCTGGTACAGAAACACCAACTCATTCTATGGCATAAATCAATTGTCAACTCCAGAAACCCCCATCTCAAGTAAAACCTCTTCTTGACCACACGCCTTGACAAGCTCTGAGGGGAGTGAGCCTCTAGGTCAGGGCTGGGCAATTTCAGTCCTTGGAGACCTGATTGGTGTCACACTTTCTCCCCCATCCCAAGCAAACACACCTGCCAACACACCTGATTTAAACTAATTGCATTTTTAACTGAAGATCATGTTTAGTTGATTATTGGAGTCAGGTGGTTTAGCTGGGGAAAAAGTGTGACACCAATCAGGCCCCCGAGGTCTGGAGTTGCCCAGGCCTTATCTAGGTCATACAATATCCCAGGATACAGTTGAAGTCGGAAGTTTACATGCACTTAGGTTGGAGTCATTACAACCCGTTTTTCAACCACTCCACAAATTTCTTGTTAACAAACTATAGTTTTGGCAAGTCGGTTCGGACATCTGAACACCGAAAAAGCATGTGCAAGCAAGGAGGCCTACAAACATGACTCAGTTACACCAGCTATGTCAGGAGGAATGGGACAAAATTCACCCAAGTGATTGTGGGAAGCTTGTGGAAGGCTACCCGAAACGTTTGTCCCAAGGTAACAATTTAAAGGCAATGCTACCAAATACTAATTGAGTGCATGTAATCTTCTGACCCACTGGGAATGTGATGAAAGAAATTAAAGCTGAAATAAATCATTCTCTCTACTATTATTCTGACATTTCACATTCTTATAATAAAATGGTGATCCTAACTGACCTATTACAGGGAATTCTTACTAGGATTATATGTCAGCAATTGTGAAAAACTGAGTTTAAATGTATTTGGCTAAGGTGCATGTAAACTTCCGACTTCAACTGTAGGTGCAACATCAGAGATGACATACAATGATTCCAGACACTACCCCACACATCTTGTCTCAGATATTGTCTCCTCAGGGAGGAAGCCCAACTGCCAACACCAGAGTCCGAAGGGATACATTCTAATAACAAGAGTTAAACCGTTCAATTATATAAGCATATTATGCAGATAAGACATAATTATCTATGTTACCTAACTAATTCTGATTCTTCCCGCCACATTTGATGAGGAAATTGTTTTATTTAATCAATTTTAGAATAAGGCTGTAACTTAACAAAATGTGGAAAAGGTGAAAGGGTCTGAATACTTTCTGAATGCTCTGTATGAATCTCTCTCTCTCTAGTTCTCCCATATCCCAAGCACACAGATAGTGATTATACATGTACTTTCAACTGGAGGTATTTGATGCCTTATTCTGAAAGCAATGGCATAATTTATTTATGAAAAATATTTTGTGATAATTCTGAAATACTATAGCCATCCTCCCATTCCAGCATTACTTGTCCTAAATTATGTTATCAACACGGCAAAAGTCTAATTTAGAATTGACTCTAACATTTACTCATTATAGATACATAGATTTTCTGTCTACTTAGGTAGCCTGGGTTTCACTGTGTGTTTGTGGGTGATTGTTCCTGTCTGTGTTTTGCACCAGATAGGACTGTTTTAGGTTTGCGCACGTTTCTTGTTTTGTTAGTTTATTCGTGTACAGTTTCTTTATTAAAGTACAATGAATTAAAACCACGCTGCATTTTGGTCCGCCTCTACTTCACCTAAAGAAAACCGTTACACCTGTTGTAAAACTGCACGCGGGAGCGAGCAGGAAAATGCCCTTCATTCATCTTTTATGGTGACAATAACAGCCGTTATTTGATTTACAATTAATTAGACCACTGCAGTTTGTAAAAAAAGAAAGAACAATGGATCACAATTCTGTAGAGGTATGGGCAGAATGATTACTAAACATACATGCTGCCTATACCGAGTGCCAAACACTTGATTGATTGTATATTTGAATCAATTTCAAAGATGCCCACACTTATATACTATACAAAAGACAACTTGATGTTCAATATTTTGTTTATCAAGATTGTTGTGATAATATTTCTTACCAGGTTAGAGGCTCTGATGTTGTGCTCCTATCGCACAGCAATACTGTAGCATATACCCATACTGTCAAATATTTTACGTACACTACCACTCTCTTTACTGTTTTGGCAGAATTTTACAAATGTTTTGCTTTAACTTATGCTGTATTTGGTGAAGGACTGTGACAATTACTGAAAGAGAAAACAATTACAAATTGTTGTGGACCTTTTCAGCAGAACATTTGAATTCAACAATGTTTTGCATCGACTTTCCCCCCAACCTAATATGCTGGACTACCCTTAAATTCTGAAACATTGTATAGGGTCTACTCATTTTTAAATGTTTTATCACAGTAGGTTACAAACAGTAGTAGCATACATACTTCAAAGTAAAAGATCAACTGTCTGCATGTTCATCTGTTAAATTCAAATGTAGGCTAAAGACTGGTTTCCTATGGGACTGCATACAGCAAAACTTAAAATTCATAGCCTTTTTATTTATTAGGCTACAAGTCCCAACTAAATGAGAGATGTGCATGGTCATTTGTTGTATGGCTAATTTGAGATAGTTACCCATCACGGCCAGAAAAGGTAAGGAATTTATTCTGCAATAGTTAGGAAAATAAAATAATTAGGAATAGATTTGTTTGTCTAATTACTCAAAAAATAAAACACATAGCTTTTCGCTATTCTCACTAACGGCAAATGGCTGCATCTTGTTAATATGTTTTTATGAATAAGCATGTCATCATATCCCCCATTTGCACAAAATACGTTCTTGCCTGCTTACAATACCATATTTCAACCACTAGAAAATGTGTGTATGAATGGTCTAAACGGTGGACATTCTCACGTCAAGTTCAGTTTTTATGAATGCCCTGGGGACACATTTATCAGTCAAAATTCCTTGGACAAGACCAAGTTGAATTATTAATACCTTTTTCTCTACTGATGGCCAGCCTAGCTGATTAAAATGCTTGGCCTCAAGATGAGTACAGGGGGGAGTTTAAGTGCAATTTACACCAGATTATTTTGGTTTATCTGCAGCTTATTATTTTGTTGTGACTATCATTAATCTGAACTATCATTAATCTGAACTATTATTTATTTGATCAACTAACTATGTGTAATTGTTACTCAATTATAATCATCAGGCACCATGGGAAAAGTTGTTTAACGAGTTACTATCTCCCAACTTAAACTCTAAAGATATTTGGATATATCTATATGTGTCTAACGGCCCCCCCTTCACCATCCTGACATGACCCTCCAGCATGACAATGCCACCATCAAGTTAGGGTGTTTGGTAAACAAATCCAAAAGCGATTTGGTCCAGCCGGACGAAAAGTTCAAAAAGTTATATTACAGGTCGAAGAAACTTGTCAAACTAAGTATAGAATCAAATCTTTAGGATGTTATCATAAAATGTGCATTAATGTTTCAACTGGAGAATTCCATTGTCTGTAGAAAAGAAATGGAACGAGAGATACCTCTCATGTGAAAGCGCGTGACTGAGAACGAGGCTGCAGGCAGACCCCTTAGTCAAAGAGCTCCCATCCGCTCCCCCTTCTCAGGAGCAGCCTGACACAACGTTCTAAAGACAGTTGACATCTAGTGGAAGCCTTAGGAAGTGCAAAATAACCCATATACCACTGTGTATTCGATAGGGGTGAGTTCAAAAACTACAAACCTCAGATTTCCCACTTCCTGTTTGAATTTCTCTCAGGTTTTTGCCTGCCATATGAGTTCTGTCATACTCACAGACATCATTCAAACAGTTAGAATCTTCAGTGTTTTCTATCCAAATCTACTAATAATATGCATATATTAGCAACTGGGCCTGAGTAGCAGGCAGTTTACTCTGGGCACCTTATTCATCCAATCTACTCAATACTGCCCCCAGCCATAACAAGTTAACCATTCACTTCTCTCTATGTGTCACGCCTCAACCCGAATGTAATTGAAATATTCTCTAAGCCACTACTAGGATATCAGTATTGGATAAAAATTTCCCAACTCTGCCATCAGCATGCATGTCATACACATATCTAGTGAATAAAGAACAAACAGAGATGGGTTTGCGTGTGAGTGTGTGTGCGTGCGTGCGTGTGCAGCCCTTTTATTTATGGGACTTATTGGGCATGTCCTGGGGTGATTTCATTAAAGCTAGAGATGAGATGGAGGAAATGGAGAGATGAGAGAGTGGAAGGTGGAGGAGTATTGGGGAAGGGGGACAAACAGCACTTATAATTCTACTTATTATGGAGTAAATTGATGGGTATATAAAGTGCATCTGAGATTCTGTAACAGTAAAGCATTTAGAAAGCTCAAACCTGATATGTATTTTGACATTATTTTGATCGACATTTTATCCTGTCAATCCATAGTTTAATTATGCCATAACTTGAATGCAAATGGTTTGCCCAAAGTTTTCAGGGAATGTCATTGGAATTAGTCTAGAAGCTTATGTAGACTAGGAATGTTACAAATTAAGAATTGTGCTTCACGTCTAACCCATTCAAGTCTAAGCCCTGCCTAAGCTGGGAGAGGGGTTCTACTGAGCTATATGGAATTGTTTTAAGAAGGTCATACCAAGGATCATTTTGCTATTTGATTTGGCATTTCAAGACCCCATGAAGTATACAAATGTAAATATTTTATGAAACTTGTTGTTGTTGTTGGCCTTCCTGCTACACTATTACCACATAAAAATGCATTGAATAACAGATTCACTTCATGGAACAACAGATAGTCCCCCCCAAAAGAAAGAGATGTAAGAAAGATCAGGAAACATGTGTGATTCTTTTTTGTATTCAACACCTTATTTTTAGCACTAGACAGTCTCAATATATACTGTAGTTCCATAATATTTTTTCAACTGGTACCGGGGGACCATCAGACAAGTCTTGAGGCCTGTGGGCATCCTAGAGCAAAACAACCTCACGTGTTTGTGAGAGGGGTCATATTAGTGTGTAGCCCAAACTGTTCAGACGCTACAGACAGAAGTTGACAGATCTGCTGTACCGTCCTTAGACGAGTCCCAAGACGCGTGTGGACGTCATAGAGCTAAAACTGATTTTATGGATATATACAAAGAAATGTCAATAGAAAACATGTCAAACAAAATGCTGCACAGTTTTACGTGACTGTGTTAGCTCTAGTTGGCTAGCTAACAAGCAAGGAATAAGTGTATTGCCAGCCAGCATGACAATGGAACGTCTAGAACAAACGTCTGGGTCGTGTCCATAGATATAGAACAAAAAGACCGGCCTGAAAGGGGAATACCTATTCAGTTGTACAACAGAATGCATTCAACTGAAATGTGTCTTCCGCATTTAACCCAACCCTCTGAATCAGAGAGTTGGGGATCTGCCTTAATCGACATCCACATCATCGGAGCCCGGGGAACAGTGGGTTAACTGCCTTGCTCCGGGATAGAAAAACAGCTTTTTACCAAATCAGCTCAAGGATTAGATCTAGCAGAATTTCAGTTAGTGTGCCAACGCTCCTACCCGCCAGCCTACCTGCCACCCTCGAAGACATCGATGCCATGAATAGGCTAGGCTATTGTACACGAAACAGACCGAAGTCTGAACACACACTTGCATCATTAGCCTCTTTCTATCTGGTTTTATTTGAATTCCACAACTTCCCCAGGGATTTATAGCCTATCGGCTATAACACATAAAATAAGATGTTTTGTGATCACTGTGATTTTAATTAACCTCTCTGAGCACGGAACCCGCTAGCGGGCTGAAATTCCACAACATACGGTGATCGCTACATAAATAGTAATATTAAACATTCATGAAAATACAAGTGTCTCACATGTATCGAAAGCGTAGAATCTTGCTAATCCAACTGCGTTGTCAGATTTAAAAAAGGATTGCTGCAAAAGAATACGATGCGATCATCTGAGCATAGAGCACAGGCGTAACATAATCACAAACTGCATTAAAATAAATTGTTTACCTTTGACGATCTTCATCTGTTTGCAATTCCAATGCTCATTGTTACACAATGAATGATCTTTTGTTTGATAAAATCCGTTTTTATAGCCTAACACGAAACATTTTGTGAACCGCTTGTGTCGTGAATTCCGTCTCATTCCATTTTCGACAACACATTCCAGGTAAATAACCCACCCAGAACATGACTTTTCCAGTCATGTTTGGTTTCACTGCAATCAACTGGTTTGTTTGTAACACAATCAAACTTGATGGGCCATTTCGCAGGACGTATTGACTGAAAGAAACCGATTTGAAGACAACAAGTCATGACATCATTGTGTACCAATGATTTGCCCGCTGTTTCGTTGATTGACTGTCTTTTAACCCAATGACCACTGATCGTCTTGAAATCTAGCTGGGTAGATAGCCAATGAGCTGAGGAAAACGGCAATAGGTCATGTTTATGTGTTGCAAGACCAACCCATGTAGTAAGCTCCAGCGTAAAGAGAGTCATTCGCTATTGAAGTTTCATACCGGAAGGAGAAACACATATTACACACTGCATTGTTTGGTAAACGCGCAGATTCAGCTGTTTATATATCAATCATTATGGCGACTAAGTCAGGGAAAGCTAAATCTAAGTCTAAATATACAGATGTACACACAATTTTAGAATAAATTGATTGGGAAAGTGAGACAGAGATTGTTGTAGGACGTTTCATTTAGCGATTGTGGAGGAATATTTTTTGAATGGGAGAGGACATCGTTTTGGACTGGTAAGTTCTTATCATGCTAATGCCCTTGTTTGTAAAATATTATTTGTGATTTCTTTTCATTTTAGAAGCAATAAATGAACATGTAATGTCATGAAATGTGCGATGTGTGTGTCTGCCGCCCCGTCCCACCCCCAAATGAAATAGCCTATTTGAGGCTGTTGAGGGGAGGGCAGGCCCACAACAATGGCCAAAGTAAAATGGAGACAGTAGATACAGCTGGTCTGTTGTAATATAATAAAGACAGTAGACCTAGCTGGTCTGTCATAATATAAGACAGTAGATCAAGCTGAAATGTCATAATATAAAATAGACAGTAGATCTAGCAGGTCATAATATATTCAACCTTATTATGTTCCCTGTATTCTCTCTATATATCTGTTTATTATACCTGTTGATACAGGGCTCATATGTGAAACTATTCTAAATGAACATTTTCTTTCACAGTGACACTGACTCCGAATGGCAGCCCCCAGGGCCAAGGTTTCCATCCCCCACTGAAGCTGGTTCATCCAGCTCTTGCCACAAGTGGTGTTCATCTGACTAAATGTATTTCTGCAGAAATGGATGTGCCTCAGGGCCAAAAGGGTACAGCATGGAGGCGTCACTGTGTTCTTTGCAAAATTAAGTCCCCCATCACCTGTGTCACATGCTTGGTGACCCTCTGCTTTACAGCAGAAAGAGACTGCTATGGCACCTGGCAGCAGCAGCACAATATTGTGTAGGGCTTTGGCAAAATGGGGGGGGTTATATCCTTTCTGTTTGGCCCTGTCCGGGGCTCTCATCAGATGGGGCCACAGTGTCTCCTGACCCCTTCTGTCTCAGCCTCCAGTATTTATGCTGCAGTAGTTAATGTGTCGGGTGGCTAGGGTCAGTTTGTTATATCTGGAGTACTTCTTCTGTCTTCTTCTGTCTCACTTTATCACAATTCCAGTGGGTCAGAAGTTTACATACACTAAGTTGACTGTGCCTTTAACTTCTTGGTGACAGGGGGTAGTATTTTCACATCCGGATGAAATGCATGCCCAAATTCAACTGCCTGCTACTCATCCCCAGAATATAGTATATGCATATTATTAGTAGATTTGGATAGACAACCCTCTGAAGTGTCTAAAACCTTTTTAATCATGTCTGTGAGTATAACTTGTTATTGTCACGCCCCCTGACCTTAGTATTCTTTGTTTTCTTTATTATTTTAGTTAGGTCAGGGTGTGACATGGGTGATGTGTGTTTTTGTCTCATATAGGGTGTTTGTACTTTATAGGGTTTTTTGTAGATTTAAGGGGTTGTTTCCATCTAGGTGTTTATGTAGGTCTATGGTTGCCTAGATTGGTTCTCAATTAGAGGCAGGTGTTTATCGTTGTCTCTGATTGGGAACCATATTTAGGCAGCCATATTCTTTGGGTATTTTGTGGGTGATTGTTTCCTGTGTCAGTGTTTGTACCACACGGGACTGTTTTGTTTCCATTTCACTTTGTTATTTTGTATTTGTGTCATGTTCAGTCTTTTCTATTAAAATATGGACACTTACCACGCTGCGTATTGGTCCGATCCTTGGAAATCCGTTAGTTATGGCTGCAATCCCCCTATCGGGATAAGTGTCATCAACAACTGCTGAATAGCATAGTGCTACATACAATACATTTTACTATAAATATTTATTCATGAAATCACAAGTGCAATATAGGAAAACATAGCTTAGCCTTTTGTTAATCCACCTGTCGTGTCAGATTTTGAAAATATGCTTTATAGCGAAAGCAATCCAAGCGTTTGTGTAAGTTTATCGATCGCTCGATAAAACATTAAGTATACTTAGCATCAGGTAGCTCGGTCATGAAAATCAGAAAAGCAATCAAATTAATCGTTTACCTTTGATGATCATCAGATGTTTTCACTCACGAGACTCCCAGTTACACAACAAATGTTCCGTTTGTTCTATAAAGATGATTTTTATATGCAAAATACCTCCGTTTGTTTGGTGCGTTATGTTCACAAATCCACAGGAAAGAGCGGTCACGACAACGCAGACAAAAATTCCAAAAGGTTTCCATAATGTCCACAGAAACATGTTAAACTATTTTTATAACCAATCCTCAGGTTGTTTTTAAAATATATAATCGATAATATCATCCGCAAATGTCTTTCACAGTAGGAGAGGGGAAAACAATGGCTGTACAAATTCTGTTGCGCAAGCAAAACTCATGTGACCACTTGATGCGATGTTATCGTTCTGGTGTTACGGTTTTCTAGGTGTGAAGGAGAGTCGGACCAAAATGCAGCGTGTAGATTGCGATCCATGTTTAATGAACGAACGTAAACCACGAATCAATAACAAACACTACAAAACAAAGAACTTAACGAAAACCGAAACAGCCTATACTTGTGTAAACTAACACTGAGACAGGACAATCAATCACCACGACAAACTCAAAGAATATGGCTGCCTAAATATGGTTCCCAATCAGAGACAACGATAAACACCTGCCTCTGATTGAGAACCACTCCAGACAGCCATAGACTTTGCTAGATAACCCCACTAGCTACAATCCCAATACATACACACCAAAACCCCAAGACAAAACACACCACAATACAAAAACCCCATGCCACACCCTGGCCTGACCCAATACATGAAGAAAAACACAAAATACTTAGACCAGGGCGTGACATCTGGCTCATTTTTCAAAATAAAAGCCTGAAACTATGTCTGAAGACTGTTGACACCTTGAGGAAGCGATAGGAAAAGGAATCTGGTTCATATCCCTTTAAATGCAGCAAAGGGAGGCTATGGAACATGGAGTTTTCAAAATAGAAGCCACTTCCTGTTTTGATTTTCCTCAGGGTTTCGCCTGCAATATCAGTTATGTTATACTCACAGACAATATTTTGACAGTTTTGGAAACTTTAGAGTGTTTTCTATCCAATACTAATGATAATATGCATATATTAGCAACTGAGACTGAGACCGTTTACAATGGGCACCTTTTCATCCAAGCTACTCAAAACCGTGACGCGTCCCACATATCCCAGAGAGGTTTTAAACAGCTTGGAAAATTCCAGAAAATGATGTCATGGATTTAGAAGCTTCTGATAGGCTAACTAGGCTGATTGACATCATTTGAGTCAATTGTAGGTGTACCTGTGGATGTATTTCAAGGCCTACCTTCAAAATCAGTGCCTCTTTCCTAGACATCATGGAAAAATCAAAAGAAATCAGCCAAGATCTCAGATTTTTTTTTTGTAAACCTCCACAAGTCTGGTTCATCCTTGGGAGCAATTTCCAAACGCCTGAAGGTACCACGTTCATCTGTACAAATAATAGTACGCAAGTATAAACATCATGGGACCACGTAGCCACCATACCGCTCAGGAAGGAGACGCGTTCTGCCTCCTAGAGTTGAACATACTCTGGTGCGAAAAGTGCAAATATGGACACTTACCACGCTGCGTATTGGTCCGATCCTTGGAAATTCGTTACAGTTATGGCTGCAAAGGACCTTGTGAAGATGCTGCGGGAAACAGGTACAAAAGTATCTATAGCCACAGTAAAACGAGTCCTCTAACGACATAACCTGAAAGGCCGCTCAGCAAGGAAGAAGCCACTGCTCCAAAACCGCCATAAAAAAAGCCAGACTACGTTTTGCAACTGCACTGAAAAAGTGCGTGCGAGGAAAGAGGCTTACAAACCTGACTCAGTTACGCCATTTCTGTCAGGAGGAATGGGCCTAAATTCACCCAACTTACTGTGGGAAGCTTGTGAAGGCTATCCGAAACGTTTGACCTAAGTTAAACTATTTAAAGGCAATGCCACCAAATACTAATTGAGTGTATGTAAACTTCTGACCCACTGGGAATTTGATGAAAGAAATAAAAGCTGAAATAAATCATTCTCTCTACTATTATTCTAACATTTCACATTCTTAATTTATTAATGAAGAAAACGACTGAGGCTGTATACTTCTCAATACCATTGGATATATGCCAGAACATATTCCGGCCTGTGCTAGCTAAACAACACTGTTGCATCCTTGTCATCTGGCCACTTCCTTATTGAGCGATTCACTGGTAGTTCCTGCTTTAGTTTTTGCTAGTAAGAAGAAATCAGGAGATTTAAATTATGGTCAGATTTGCCAAATGGAGGGAGGGAAGGAGCTTTGTGCTTGTCTCTGTGTGGAGTAAAACTGGTTTAGAGTTGGGTTTTTTTCTCTGGTTGCAGGTGGCATGCTGGTAGAAATGATAGAAAATGGATTTAGGTTTGCTTGCATTAAAGTCCCCGGCCACTAGGAGCTTCAGGATAAGAATTTTCTTGTTTGCTTATCGTCTTTTACGGCTTGCTGAGTGCAGTCTTAGTGCCAACATCCGTTTATGGTGGTAAATGGACGGCTATGAAAAATATAGATAAACTCTCTTGGTAGATAGTGCGGTCTACAGCTTATCTTGAGGTACTCTACCTCAGGCAAGCAATACCTCAAGACTTCATATTAGACATTGCGCATCAGCTGTTATTGACAAATACTCACACCCCCACCCCTCATCTTACCAGACCTAGCTGTTATGTCCTGAAAATGCATGGAAAACTCAGCCAACTGTATATTAGCCGTGTCATCGTTCAGCCACGACTCTGTGAAACATAAGATGTTCATTTTTAATGTCCTGTTGGTAGGATAGTCTCGAACGGAGCTCATCCAGTTCATTCTCCAGTGATTGCACGTTGGCCAAAAGAACGGATGGAAGAGGCGTGTTACCTACTCAACGACGAATTCTCACAAGGTACCCCGAACGACAGGGATTGGGCCAGGTCTCAGAGAAACAGTATATATAACAGTACAAAATCTTCGTCCAGTTCAAGGTGCGTAATCACTGTTCTGATATCCAGAATCTGTTTTCGGTCATAAGAGACAATAGCAGCAACATTATTAACAAAATAAGTTACAAATAATGTGAAAAGAACCCACAAAATAGCAGTTGGTTAGCAGCCCATAAAACAGCAGCCATAGATATTGTTGTCCTTCATCACTTTTTGTCACTCACCACAGTTGATACTGAATAAGATTATTTCCAGTTCAACTTTCCACCATATTGGATATATCTTCCATCTGTCTGTGTGTGTTACAGTGTAGCCCATAGACTTAATCTATGTTCAACATGTTGGTGTTTTTCAGTTTGTATAATACATGAGTCTTTGATTTACAGCATTCAGAGATGCCTCTGGCATTACTTCATGTTCCCCCAGTCTGATAATGTTGGAGCTAACCGTTTGTTGCCTTAGGCTCTTCCTATGGATTTACTAGTATGTAGTATGAGCTTCCATCCTCTACTTCCCCCTCAAACTCTGGGTCCAACGAAGCTAGCTTACAGAAGCAGCCCCAAGCAGATTCCCTCTGTCAATCATGTGATTCACCAGCCACGTGATACATCATACATACCATAAAAGCTAACCGATGAATGCACCATGTTTTACACACATCCACCATCACTGTATTATGTGTATTCATTCTTTCCTCATATGGAGGCTGCTTCTCTGTGCTTCACTCCTAGAACAAGGTCACTACCTAGAACCATAAAGGGTTCTGTGTCTGTCACTGTAGATCAAAGAGATCTGTTTTTGTTCTAGGTCAAACCCTTTCACCCAATGTAAGAGCCCTCAAATAACCCTTTAAGACCTTTTGGTAAAAAGAGTGTACTTCTCAACTAAACCTCGAATTTCGAACTTCTCTTTTCAGTGAGGGAGTGATCAATGAAGCTTTACAATATGGCGGGGTATAAAAGTGTATCTGATTTACAGTCGGTCTGCTGACATTTCAGGGTTGACCTTTAGAATAAAAACTCCACATTAGACAAAGCTCCGTGTGACTGGAACAATATTAATAAATGAATTTGGCGCACTTTGTGAATTTTAAAAGTCCATTAACTTTGCCTGCCTCTCTGCATATCAACTACATGTTCATTGTTCTCCTCTGACTAGCTAATTGCCATACAGAATGGGGATCGTGGCTATAAAATTGGCCATTTAGAAATGCACAGAGGTTCCTAGGTGCACCTCGTCGGTATATGAGCCTCTCTCAAAATATATAAGATGAAGGGGAAAATGGTCTACAAGGGCAAGCAACTGTGTGCAACACTGAATATTCAGACCAATGTTATCAAGCGAGAGGAAGAGAGAGAGTTCGAATCCCTTTGAGCTAATTTCCCCGTTTGTCCCTCCAAATCACCGGGAATCAACAAAAAGTAATTTAAGGTAAATGAACACAACTTAAGATGATAATGAAGGTGATAAGGGTATTTTGTCTTCCTGTTGTGTTACAGTACCTACCTGTAATGAATGTTGGTGTAATTTCCCTTTTAACAGCATTGACGGGCCGCATTTTACACATAAACCATTTCGTGGGACCTACTTGCGAGCCACTGAAGCCGATGGGAATGACCAGTGAACCGGTGTTGTATCGAGGTGCATGCCGACCTAAGGCTCAGTGGTCAGCTGTAGCCTATCACAGTGTCGCCGGAGTTAGCTAGTAATGTTATATTTCAAATAGGTTGGCAGCGTACACAAGACAAAACTAATATTAGTACCCATCTAGATGTCACCATGATATAGTTTATTAGTCAGTGGGGAGAGCATGAATGGCAACAACACCGAAACACAGTGACCTCTTCAACCCTATGTGATTCAGTTCACTTGGCTCTCAGCTGTGCAACATACACTCAGAAGTTTATTAGGTAAAAACAGCCCATACAAGAAAATGGTTAGCACCTACAGACGATGAGTTACAGGGCTGTGACTTGCTATATGAAGCAGGCAGACAGGGATTCGATTCAACGTCTAAATGGGAAAAACTAATGACCTAAGTGACTTTGAGCATGGTATGATCATCGGTGCCAGGCGCGTCGGTTCCATTATCTCAGAAACGGCCAGCATCCTGGGATTTTTATCCACAAAGTGTCAATGGTTTACCGAGAATGCTGCGACAAAGTAATAATAACATCCAGTCAGCGGCAGTCCTGTGTGCGAAAACAGCTTGTTGATGAGAACGATGGAAGGAAAATGTCAAGAATAGGGCAAGCTAACAGGCAAAAAACGGCTCAGTATAACAGGGATGTACAGAACGGCATCTCGGGAACGCACAACTCGTTGGCCCTTGTCACGGATGGGCTATTGCAGCAGACAACCACACCCGGTTCCACTCCTATCAGCTAAAAACAAGAAGAAGAGGCTCCAGTGGGCAAGCGATCTGGACAGTTGAGGAGTGGAAAATTGCCTGATCCGCCAAATTCCAGTTCCTGTTACGTCATGCTGATGACCTAGTCAGGATTTGGTGTAAGTAGCATCCATGGCCCCATCCTGCCTGGTGTCAACGGTACAGGCTTGTGGCAGGGGGTGTAATGGTTTGAGGAATGTTTTTCTGGCACACGTTAGGTCCCTTGATACCAATTGAGCAATGTTTGACCGCCACAGTGTATCTGAACATTGTTGCTGACCAGGTGAATCCCTCCATGGCTTCAGAGAGGTCCAACACGGTACAAGTTGGGTGTACCCAATAATCTGGCCACTGAGTGTATGTCAGCCTTTTGCAGGCCAGGAGTGCCAGTACACTCTTTCCCCGCTAACCATTTGTTTAATTTAAAGAACATCATGCCATATAATGTTACAGTATTTGTATACCTGTTCACTTTAACAGTAGTATAGATCTATTTATAGTATATATAGTATATTTTGGTAGAACAGAAAGAAAATTAAATGTAAAATATTTTGTGGTATTGTGTAAGCTAAAGCAATGTTTTATTAATTAGCAAGTGTTTGAGTTAGGTGTGTCTATTTCTATTTGTTCAATGCCTCAATTGATTTCATAAACTATATTTGAGTTGATGAACCCTGAAGATGGGACACAGTACATGACAAGGTGGCCCAGAGGAAGGCAGCTCTTCTCAAGCCCTTCATTACCCCACTCACTACATTTTAATGAAGACCTCTAGTGGGGTAAGTAAACATACACACACACAACACCTGCTTGATACTGTATGTCCCTAGTCACCTGTCTTTTTACCCGCTGAGTAACAGCCCTGGTGCTCTGTCTCTCTATATATTCATTCATTTTATGTGCTTGTCATAGTTAAGGTTGAGAAGAGATAACAAATGAGAACTGAGGAGGATTGTTACAGGGCCCCCTGAGGAACACCTGATGCTGCTCTGACTTCTCCCTCCTGGATGCTCTCCTACCCAAACTGTCTCGTTGTGCATTTCACCACTTCTAAATCCCCTTACCCCGAGTAAAGATGCCCCTGTGCAAAGATCTTGGATGGTACCCAATCCCAATTTTAACTCCATCTCCCTCTCCCTTTTTGTCTGTCTCTCAGCACACCTTACACAGACACACAATATAGGTATTAGATTAGTGTTGTAATGATGCTCTCGGTTACATATCTGTTACTTCTATTCTCAATGATGTTGTTAACAATTTGAATAAATGTATTTTATGTACAAATGCATTGTTCTACTTACATTTAGTTTTCAGGGAGAATTTCACTATACATTTATAGCATTATCGTGGCACCAGAGTTGCCATCTCATTACTCAAATTTTGCTTTAGAGCAGAGATGCTTTAACCTCCCGGGATGAAATTTGACAACATACGGTGATTGCTACATAAATAGTCATATTAAACATTCATGAATATACAAGTGTCTCACATGTTTCGAAAGCCTAGAATCTTGCTAATCCAACTGCGTTGTCAGATTTAAAAAAGGATTTACTGTGAAAGAATACGATACGATTATCTGAGGATAGAGCCCCATAAAAAACAACCTTTGACGATCTTCCTCTGTTTCCAATCCCAATGCTCGTTGTTACACAATGAATGGTCTTTTGTTTGATCAAATCCATTTTTATAGCCTAACACGAAACATTTTGTGAACCGCTTGTGTCGTGAATTCTGTCTCATTCCATTTTCGACGACACACTCGAGGTAAATACACACACAAAACGTGACTTTTCCAAAACGTGACTTTTCAAACCTGATGGGTCATTGCGTGGGACGTATTGACTGAAAGAAACCAATTTGAAGACAACAAGTAATGACATCATTGTGCACCAATGATTTGCCCACTGTTTCGTTGATTGACTGTATTTTAACCAAATGACCACTTATCGTCTTGAAATCTAGCTGGGTAGATAGCCAATGAGCTGAGGTAAACAGCAATATGTAATGTTTATGTGTTGGAAGATCAACCCATGTAAACTCCGGTGTAAAGAGGGTCATTCGCCATTGAAGTTTCATACCGGAAGGAGCAACGTATGTTGCGCACAGCATTGTTTTGGTAAAGCGGATATTCAGCTGTTTATATAACAATCATTATGGCGACTAAGTCAGGGAAAGCTAAATATAAGTCTAGATATACAGATGTACACACAATTTTAGAAGAAATTGAACGAGGACATTTAATTTAGAAATTCCCGAATGGAGGAATATTTTTTGAAAGGAGAGGACATTGTTTTGGACTGGTAAGTTCTTCTCATGCTAATGCCATTGTTTGAAATTAATAATATAAAATATTATTTGTGAAATGAAATAGCCTATTTGAGGCTGTTGAGGGGAGGGCAGGCCCACAACAATGGCCAAAGTAAAATGGAGACAGTAGATACAGCTCGTCTGTTGTAATATAATAGAGACAGTAGATAAAGCTGAAATGTCATATTATAAATGAGACAGTAGATCTAGCAGGTCTATAATAATATATTCAACCATAGAGAACTATGTTCCCTGTACTCTATTTATATCTGTTTATTATACCTGTTGATCCAGGGCTCATATGTGAAACTATTCTAACTGAACATTTTCTTTCACAGTGACACTGACTCCGAATGGGAGCCCCCAGTGCCAAGGTGTCCATCCCCCACTGAAGCTGGTTCATCCAGCTCCTGCCACAAGTGGTATTCATCTGCCCAAATGTATTTCTTCAGGCATGGATGTGCTATGGCACCTGGCATCAGCAACATAATATTGTGTAGAGGACTGAGGGTCTTCCAAATATTGAAAGTATTTTGTAAATGTATTTATTCATTTTTTTCATGTTTTTTTCTCCATTTTTGGGGGGGTGTGTTAGAATACCATTTTGTTATTTTGAATATAGTTATGCCATTCAAAATGTGTAACTTCACCAATTTGGCCACTTGGGTACATTTGGGCTACTTGTGTGGGACACCTGGGTGACTTCATGATAAATGTCATGTAGCACACTCATTTTGGAAGTTATCATTCTGAAACTTTGCACCAGTACTGTTGCCCTCTTTTATGTTTTTCACTGAAATTGTCCCCATCATCCTATATGAATGTTTGTTTTATCTTGTTCATTTTAAAGATGATGATACAACAATTTTAAAAAATCATATGATTTACAGAACTTAATTTACAGAATCACTTTGAAGATTCAAAATATTTTTATTTTGAAATAAGACAAATATCTAGAAAACTTGAGCGTGCATAACTATTCACCCGCCCCAAAGTCAATACTTTGTAGAGCCACCTTTTGCAGCAATTACAACTGCAAGTATTTTGGGATATGTCTCTGTAACATTGGCACATCTAGCCACTGGGAGTTTTGCCCATTATTCAATGAAAACTGCTCCAGCTCCTTCAAGTTGGATGGGTTCTGCTGGTGTACAGCAATCTTTAAGTCATGCCACAGATTCTCAATTGGATTGAGGTTTGGGCTTTGACCTGGCCATTCCAAGACTTAAACAACTCAAGTGTTGCTTTAGCAGTATGCTTAGGGAAATTGTCCTGCTGGAAGGTTAACCTCTGTCCCAGTCTCAAATCTCTGGAAGACTGAAACAGGTTTCCCTTAAGGACTTCCCTGTATTTAGAACCATCCATCATTACTTCAATTCTGACCAGTTTCCCAGTCCCTGCCGATGAAAACAATCCCCACAGTGAAGCATGGTGGTGGCAGCATCATTCTTTGGGGATTGTTAGGTGTTAGGTTTGTGCCAGACATAGCGGTTCCCTTGATGGCCAAAAAGCTTCATTTTAGTCTCTTCTGACCAAATACTTATTTTCCACCATAATTTGCAAATAAATTCATTAAAAATCCTACGTGATTTTTTTTCTATTTTTTCACATTTTGTCTGTCATAGTTGAAGTGTACCTATGATGAAAATTACATGCCTCTCCCATCTTTTTAAGTGGGAGAACTTGCACAATTGGTGGCTGACTAAATACTTTTTTGCCCCACTGTATGTATATACAGTGCCTTGCGAAAGTATTCGGCCCCCTTGAACTTTGCGACCTTTTGCCACATTTCAGGCTTCAAACATAAAGATATAAAACTGTATTTTTTGTGAAGAATCAACAACAAGTGGGACACAATCATGAAGTGGAAAGACATTTATTGGATATTTCAAACTTTTTTAACAAATCAAAAACTGAAAAATTGGGCGTGCAAAATTATTCAGCCCCTGCACTTTCAGTGCAGCAAACTCTCTCCAGAAGTTCAGTGAGGATCTCTGAATGATCCAATGTTGACCTAAATGACTAATGATGATAAATACAATCCAGCTGTGTGTAATCAAGCCTCCGTATAAATGCACCTGCACTGTGATAGTCTCAGAGGTCCGTTTAAAGCGCAGAGAGCATCATGAAGAACAAGGAACACACCAGGCAGGTCCTGTTGTGAAGAAGTTTAAAGCCGGATTTGGATACAAAAAGATTTCCCAAGCTTTAAACATCCCAAGGAGCACTGTGCAAGCGATAATATTGAAATGGAAGAAGTCTCAGACCACTGCAAATCTACCAAGACCTGGCCGTCCCTCTAAACTTTCAGCTCATACAAGGAGAAGACTGATCAGAGAAGCAGCCATGAGGCCCATGATCACTCTGGATGAACTGCAGAGATCTACAGCTGAGGTGGGAGACTCTGTCCATAGGACAACAATCAGTCGTATATTGCACAAATCTGGCCTTTATGGAAGAGTGGCAAGAAGAAAGCCATTTCTTAAAGATATCCATAAAAAGTGTTGTTTAAAGTTTGCCACAAGCCACCTGGGAGACACACCAAACATGTGGAAGAAGGTGCTCTGGTGAGATGAAACCAAAATTGAACTTTTTGGCAACAATGCAAAACGTTATGTTTGGCGTAAAAGCAACACAGCTCATCACCCTGAACACACCATCCCCACTGTCAAACATGGTGGTGGCAGCATCATGGTTTGGGCCTGCTTTTCTTCAGCAGGGACAGGGAAGATGGTTAAAATTGATGGGAAGATGGATGGAGCCAAATACAGGACCATTCTGGAAGAAAACCTGATGGAGTCTGCAAAAGACCTGAGACTGGGACGGAGATTTGTCTTCCAACAAGACAATGATCCAAAACATAAAGCAAAATCTACAATGGAATGGTTCAAAAATAAACATATCCAGGTGTTAGAATGGCCAAGTCAAAGTCCAGACCTGAATCCAATTGAGAATCTGTGGAAAGAACTGAAAACTGCTGTTCACAAATGCTCTCCATCCAACCTCACTGAGCTCGAGCTGTTTTGCAAGGAGGAATGGGAAAAATGTAAAGTCTCTCGATGTGCAAAACTGATAGAGACATACCCCAAGCGACTTACAGCTGTAATCGCAGCAAAAGGTGGCGCTACAAAGTATTAACTTAAGGGGGCTGAATAATTTTGCACGCCCAATTTTTCAGTTTTTGATTTGTTAAAAAGTTTGAAATATCCAATAAATGTCATTCCACTTCATGATTGTGTCCCACTTGTTGTTGATTCTTTACAAAAATACAGTTTTATATCTTTATGTTTGAAGCCTGAAATGTGGCAAAAGGTCGCAAAGTTCAAGGTGCCCGAATACTTTCGCAAGGCACTGTATGTATGTATGTATGTATGTATGAATATATATATATATATATATATATATATATTATATATATATTATATATATGTATGTATTTATTTTATGTATGCATGTGTGTGTGTTTACAAGGCACTGATGAAAATATTTTAAATGAGCTCTAATTCAAACATATAATGATATATATTTGATACAATTACCCCTTAAAATCTGTTGTTATAAAATCACTTCTCATTGTGTGCATTTCAACGTTTCACAAACATACAACTAACTAGTTAATGTTTCTCGGACAAATACACTATAGAGTTTCCTATTTGAGACAAAACACACAATTTGTAATATAAACTGTATACATATCATTCTATACTGAATACAGGTACATTCTGAAAGATGTTGTTGATGTGATAACACATTTTTTAATTTAGGATAATACTGTTTATTTTTATTTTACTTAAATTGTATTATTCATGTTGTCTCATATCATGCTAATACACTGCAAGCAGATGTGACTTTTTGGATCAAGAATTTATCAAGCATACTAATAGGCATTATCAGATCCTCTTTCCTATTCAGGCATCATAGAACGCACAGTCACAGGCAAATCCATAACCTCCACCGATAAAACATTGAAAACCTTAATATGACTACTGGCAATTTCATTATTTTCGTCACCATCCATCAATGGTTGAATTGCATTATTTTTATTTGTACAAGCTACTATTGTATTATTGACTGTACATTTGTTTATTCCATGTGTAACTCTGTGTTGTTGTTTGTGTCACACTGTTTTGCTTCTTCTTGGCCAGGTCGCAGTTGTAAATGAGAACTTGTTCTCAACTGGCTTATTTTGTGATTTATTTTTATTTTTCTATAAAACATGCACCAAGCTTCCAATGGCTGGAGCCAAGCAACATGGTAAATAAAAAGGACCCAAATAAAACGTATGTGAAAAGATATGGTCAAAATATAAAACGTTGCTGTTATTTGTTTATCTGTTACAACAACCAGGTCTTCCTAACATTTGCCATAACTAGTAAGCATTACATCCTGAATGTGTATGTGCTATAAAATATGCATGCACCTGGGCACACATGGGACAGTGGGACCACATGCCCTTCTAAGTAATTGAGCCGAGAACAAAATAGCTATATTGTAATTAAAATCATTGACCCAAAAGAGAACACATGACCAAAGCAAGGCATGACCCATAAAGAATTAAATCAACATTATTCTTAATGAGAAATATAATCTAATAAACAAATGTTTGCATAACCAAAGACATGAAAACGGTCTCCAACAATGTATTTAGCTATGTGTAAAACCTTCATATTTGCAGTAAGGTCATTGAAAATAACAATAGACAATAGTTATTAAGGGTAGTTTAGGGATAAATATATTGAAGGTTAATGAATGTTAAATATTTGTTCACAGTAGGGATTTTGAAAGAGGGCGATTGGAACCCCAAAGTAATAGTGGTAAGAAAGATCATAAAGGTTCAGGTTTAGGGGGGTAATAACTATATGGAAACCACTTTTCACACTATGTGGTTTATAAACATGTACAGACATAGAGAACTATCACATCAAGAAGGTGTAACAGGGATGAGTGGTTATTCAATGTACAACAGTAGTCTTCTGTAACAAGCAATAAGTATTACATATGGTTACATCCATCCATGACTGAATGGTTTCACAAACTCCTTTAAAGGTTTTGTAAGTAAGATGTAACAGGCCTCATTCAGCAGTCTGAATTAAATCTAGAGTCACCAAAACATCAATGTTAAGAGAAGCTTGGAGATTATTCCTCAAGTAAGGGACAAATAGCTGATTTACCCAACTCTGTAGAGACCAAAGGATTTTCCATAGTTAGCAATCCCTAAGATTGTGTATGATAACTCTGACTCGTACAGCAAATGGTTATTGTAGATGTTAGCTACAGAGAGAGTTTACAGTATGTCAAAGAGCTTTATAAAAGGCAAAGAGAACAATGAATTGACCTACCTGACCTCAAAGAGGGTCAGCCTACTTTATGATAGAGAATGCAGGGATGTGTACTGAACTTGCACCCATAATAAAGCAAAGTGCTCTATGGTCAAATGCATCCAAAGGCTTTAATGAAGTGGCAGCTGCATTCATATAGATGATTTAAGCATAGTCTAGCACCAGCAAGAACATAGATTGAATAATCTGCTTTGTACTATTAAGTGAGAGGCCTGACCTATTTCTAAAGAAGAAGCCACTTTTTATATTCAGCTTCTTGCGACTAGGGGGCGATATTTAAATTTTTGGATGAAAAACGTTCCTGTTTTAAACAAGATATTTTGTCACGAAAAGATGCTCGACTATGCATATAATTGACAGCTTTGGATAGAAAACACTCTGACGTTTCCAAAACTGCAAAGATATTGTCTGTGAGTGCAACAGAACTGATATTACAGACGAAACCCAGATAAAAATCCAACCAGGAAGTGCTGCATGTTTTGAAACCGCCTCATGCCAATGACTCCTTATATGGCTGTGAATGAGCTACGAATGAGCTTACATTTTCTACGTATTCCCCAGGGTGTCTACAGCATTGTGACGTCTTTTTACGCATTTCCGTTGAAGAATAGCCGTAAGGGACCATATTTAGCAAGTGGTCACATGGTGTCTCCCGCATAAAATCTTGTGTAAAATACTGAGGTAGCCATTTTTTCAATCGCTTCTTATGAGAAACCAATTGCCTCGACGGATATATTATCGAATATATATGTTAAAAACACCTTGAGGATTGATCCTAAACAACGTTTGCTGTGTTTCTGTCGATATTATGGAGCTAATTTGGAAAAAAGTTTGGCGTTATAATGGTAGCATTTTCTGGTCGATTTCTCAGCCAAGCATGATGAACAAACGGGAGCTATTTCGCCTACAAAAATAATATTTTTGGAAAAAAGGAACATTTGCTATCTAACTGGGAGTCTCCTGAGTGAAAACATCTGAAGTTCTTCAAAGGTAAATGATTTAATTTGGTTGCTTTTCTTACTTTCGTGAAAATGTTGCCTGCTGCCAGCAGAGCCTAGCATAGCATTATGCCATGATAAACTTACACAAATGCTTGTCTAGCGTTGGCTGTAATGCATATTTTGAAAATCTGAGATGACAGTGTTGTTAACAAAAGGCTAAGCTTGTGTTTGAATATATTTCATTTGCGATTTTCATGAATAGGAAAAGTTTCTAGGGGTATTTATGTCCGCTGCGTTATGCTAATTTGTTTGAGGCTATGATTACGCTCCCGGATCCGGGATTGCTAGTCGCAAAAGGTTAATTAACTAACTCATCCTTTTTTTTTTAACAGTCAGCTTAACATCTATACTGATACAACATACAAGGTACAGTACATACACTTCAATCATTATAACAAATGTTGTACACTCTAGAAAACAACATATACTTAGTTTTACACATGTTCACAAATCAATAAAGGTTTTCTGCAAAATAATGAAAGCATAATGTAATTCAGATAGAGCATGATCAGCAGGGCGGGCGATAGAGTACACAACTGGATCGTCTGCATACAGGTGCAAGTAAAACTTAAATATTATAATATTTATATTTCTGAAAAAACTATCTTATACAATATAGTTGTTTGTTAGACATTCTAACATATAACACAATGTCTAAATACTAAAAATGTATATCCAACATTTGAACAACTGTGATCACACTCCGGTTATGATGTATATGACATGACGATACATTTGTTATTTTATTATTCCTTTTTATTTAGATGTTTATAATCCAAAAGTATAGTTTTAGAGTGGAGTGAAATATTGTTTATGTTAAACTGGAGAGAACAAGAACCTTTGGTGAATCGAAGAGTCACTGAGGTTTTATATAAAGTACTATACATATCCAGAAGGCTCATTCTGACAATAAACAAGAAGCTTTAAATTTTCAAATGAGGATGTCAAGACAGGTCCGTTCTGTAGTACTACACTATTACACTGTTATGTACTACTAATGTACTAATATCGGATGTTAAGGAATATCTATAAGGGGGAACATGTACAAGATATAACACATTCCCCACAGCATCTAAGGATGTATACACTGACACTGACATTGTATTTTGTTATGGGAAAGTAGCATAAGTATGTGTAAAGTGTTTACAATTTTGTTTAAAAGTTCTGAATATGTCTCTTGTGAAAATTGAGATGGGGTACATACAGTTGAAGTCAGAAGTTTACATACACCTTAGCCAAATACATTTAAACTAAGTTTTTCACAATTCACCCCCCCCCCCCATTCAGCTGAAAAGGTGGCGAGGGAAATTCAAAAATATTATTTAGAAATATTTAACTTACACAGATTAACAATTCCAATATGGCAAATGAAAGATAAACATCTTGTTAATCTACCCATCATGTCCGATTTTTAAAATGTTTTACAGCGAAAACACAACATATATTTATTAAAACAAAGTATAAGAGCCTTTTTCCAGTGAACACTATAGCTAATAGTATCTGTGACCAGTTGAGTTGACCAATGAGAAAAAGCAATGATGACCACCACCAAATTTTTTTCCCAGCCAAAGATGGTCACAAAAGCAGAATTAGAGATAAAATGAATCACTAAGCTTTGATAATCTTCATCAGATGACACTCATATGACATCATGTTACAGAATACATTTAAGTTTTGTTCGATAATATGCATATTTATATCCACAAATCTCGGTTTACTTTGACGCCATGTTCAGAAATGCCTCCAAAATATTTTTTTATTTTTTTATTTTATTTCACCTTTATTTAACCAGGTAGGCTAGTTGAGAACAAGTTCTCATTTGCAACTGCGACCTGGCCAAGATAAAGCATAGCAGTGTGAACAGACAACATAGAGTTACACATGGAGTAAACAATTAACTTCTTGGATATAGGGGGCGCTCTTTTAATTTATAGATAAAAAACGTGCCCGTTTTAAGCACAATATTTTGTCACGAAAGATGCTCGACTATGCATATAATTGGCAGCTTTGGAAAGAAAACACTCTAAGGTTTCCAAAACTGCAAAGATATTATCTGTGAGTGCCACAGAACTCATGCTACAGGCGAAACCAAGATGATACTTTAACCAGGAAATGGGCAGAATTTTCGAAGCTCTGTGTTCTATTGTCTCCTTATATGGCTGTGAATGCGCCGGGAATGAGCCTGCCCTTCCTATCGTTTCTCCAAGGTGTCTGCAGCATTGTGACGTATTTGTAGGCACATCATTGGAAGATTGGCCATAAGAGAATACATTTACCACGGGTCCGCTCGGTGTCCTTTGTGTAAATTGGTGCGTAATCTTCAGCCGCAGGCATTTTCTCCTGGGATTCAGAGGGGAAAGCACACTTCCACGATCGATATATCATCGAAGAGATATGTGAAAAACACCTTGAGGATTGGTTCTAAACAACGTTTGCCATGTTTGTCGATATTATGGAGTTAATTTGGAAAAAGGTTCGGCGTTTTGAAGACTGAATTTTCGTTTTTTTTTGGTAGCCAAACGTGACGCACCAAACGGAGCGATTTCTCCTAAACAAATCATCTTTCAGGAAAAACGGAGCATTTGCTATCTAACTGAGAGTCTCCTCATTGAAAACATCTGAAGTTCTTCAAAGGTAATGATTTTATTTGAATGATTTTCTGTTTTTTTGTAAAAATGTTGTCTGCTGATGCTAACGCTAAATGCTACGCTAGCCGCGCTAGCTGTTACACAAATGCTTATTTTGCAATGGTTGAGAAGCATATTTTGAAAATCTGAGATGACAGTGTTGTTAACAAAAGGATAAGCTTGAGAGCTAGCATATTAATTTCATTTCATTTGCGATTTTCATGAATAGTTAAAAAGGCGTTATGGTAATGAGCTTGAGGCTGTATTCACGATCCCGGATCCGGGATGGCTCGACGCAACAGGTTAACAAGTCAATAACACAGTAGAAAAAAAGGGGGGGAGTCTATATACATTGTGTGCAAAAGGCATGAAGAGGTAGGCGAATAATTACAATTTTGCAGATTAACACTGGAGTGATAAATGATCAGATGGTAATGTACAGGTACAGATATTGGTTTGCAAAAGAGCAGAAAAGTAAATAAATAAAAAGAGTATGGGGATGAGGTAGGTAAAAATGGGTGGGCTATTTACCGATAGACTATGTACAGCTGCAGCGATCGGTTAGCTGCTCAGATAGCAGATGTTTGAAGTTGGTGAGGGAGATAAAAGTCTCCAACTTCAGCGATTTTTGCAATTCGTTCCAGTCACAGGCAGCAGAGAACTGGAACGAAAGGCGGCCAAATGAGGTGTTGGCTTTAGGGATGATCAGTGAGATACACCTGCTGTAGCGCATGCTACGGATGGGTGTTGCCATCGTGACCAGTGAACTGAGATAAGGCGGAGCTTTACCTAGCATGGACTTGTAGATGACCTGGAGCCAGTGGGTCTGGCGACAAATATGTAGCGAGGGCCAGACGACTAGAGCATACAAGTCGCAGTGGTGGGTGGTATAAGGTGCTTTAGTGACAAAACGGATGGCACTGTGATAAACTGCATCCAGTTTGCTGAGTAGAGTGTCCGGAGTAATTATAGAGAGCTCCGCCAGATAACAGAAATACTCATCATAAACTTTGACGAAAGATACATGTTTTACATATAATTAAAGATACACTGGTTCTTAATGCAACCCCTGTGTCAGATTTTTTTTTAAACGTTACGAAAAAAGCCTACCATGCAATAATCTGAGACGGCGCTAAAACGTAAATATATTTCTCCGCCATGTTGGGGTCAACAGAAATACGAAATTACATCATAAATATTCCCTTACCTTTGATGATCTTTCATCAGAATGCAGTGCAAGGAGTCTTAGTTCCACAATAAATCGTTGTTTTATTCCATAATGTCCATTACTAGTGTCCAATTAGCTGCTTTTGCTAGCAGGTTTAGCTCACATGTCCAAAAGCTGGCGCTGGTCCAGGCGAACTCGGAAGAAATCTTCAAAAAGTTATATTCCAGGTCGAATAAACTGGTCAAACTAAGTAGAGAATCAATCTTCAGGATGTTACTTTCATATATATCCAATAACGTTCCAACCGGAGCATTCGTTTTTGCCTGCAGAGTCATGGAACGCAGGCGATATCAACAGTAATTTGCGCAACCAGGAGCTGGCATTCTGACAGTCCACTGACCCATTCCCCTCCCATCCGGTCATACACCACACTAGAGGCTTCATTCCACGTTCTACTGACTGTTGGCATCTAGTGGAAGGCTTAGGAAGTTTGGACAAATCCAAATCTTGTTTGGATGTGGATAGGCGATGACTTAAAATTCGACTTCCACTTCCTGTTTGGAAGTTTGCCTGCCCTATGAGTTCTGTTATACTCACAGACATAATTCAAACAGTTTTAGAAACTTCAGAGTGTTTCTATCCAATAGTAATAATAATAAAAATATGCATATATTAGCATCTAGGACAGAGTAGGATGCAGCTTACTATGGGCACGCAATTCATCCAAAGTGAAAATGCTGCCTCCTATCCCTAACAGGATTTATAACAAGGTTTTTTATTGGTTACTCCCCCCTGATTACCGTATTAACCCCTCTTTCCATGTGTCTCTCCTCAGACCGGTGGTGGCTGGTCCGCTCCAGCAGTCTGAGGTGCAGGAGGTTCCTCCGTCCCCTCTGGACATCGAGGGGGCCCCGGCGTATACTGTGTGAGCCATCATGGACTCAATGCATCGGGCAAGAGACCTTCAGTACCTGGTGGGAGGGGTATGGTCCGGAGGAGAGATGCTGGGTGCCGGTGGAGGACATCCTGGATCCGTCATTACTGCAGGAATTTCACCGTCTCCATCCGGATCGTCCTGCGTGTAGTCCTCCGGGTCGTCCCCGAGGCCGGTGTCGGCGCGCTGCTGAAGCCGCGCATCACTGGGGGGTACTGTCATGACTTCCACCGAAGTTGGTCCCTCTCCTTGTTCGGGTGGCGTTCGGCGGTCGACGTCACCGGCTTTCTAGTCACCACGAACCATGTTTCATTTTACTTTTGTTTTGTATTCGTTATACACACCTGGTTTCCATTCTATAACCAATGTTCCTTATTTAACCCTCTGGCTTCCCTTTCTGTTTTGTGAGTGATTGTATTTGTCATGTGGGTTCGTTCTTGTGCTCTGGATATTTGTATTTTTCCTTGCTGGAATAGTGCTTACATTTTGAGTAAATTCAGATGATTACTCATACCTGTGTCCTGCGCCTGACTCCGCTTATCCATTCACCTAATCGCTGACAATAATGTCTGTGTAGCATACTATTATTATTTTATTTGCTTCCTATTTATGTTATCCAAAAGTGTCTGGTATAGTCATTTCTTATCAGGGTCGGGGGTAAAAATATTATTGGACTGTTCATATTTGAAATGTATAACTAAATCATGTTAATCGGGGGATTTAGTTATTTGTGCCAGAAGGGTGCAGGCCATAATCAAACCCATGCTAACAGGCCTATATGTGCGCACTGAAGGCAGCAGCCCTAACCAGTTAGCTACCCCTGGACACGATTCAATTCAATTTTGACAGTTCATTCATGACCTTAGGATATATTTTACAGTTGTATGGCGTAACCTAGTGGAGACCAATATTAATTGTTATTGCTCTATATACAACAACAGTTGTGGATGTGCTTGGCTGCATTTCAGATACATTTTTGTACATTTGAATGTTGCAGTAATAGGACCTAGGCCTAGAGTTTGAGTGAGCGAGAGAGAAGATTATTGATAGCAAGCCCTGATCCCAATGGCTCGACTGCCCCCGCATGGAGAGAAAGAGAACTCCTTATTTTAAGGGAATAAGTCAATCAAATTAAGATCAAATTAAGATCTGACATCTGTATGGCAAGTCATGTTCAGTGTATGATTGTTTTCTGATACACTGATCCATATCAAAGCTGTGTTGAACCCGTTTAAGGAGGCTGAGAGAGAGCCAACTCCTCCACCCACTTCTCCTTTCCCCCCCTCCATATCTTTCTGCATACCTTAGAAACACTTAGTATGACTCTCCTCTTCTCTCCCTCACACTTTCTCTTCTACTACACTGTCCTAACACTCTTTTTAAAAGATTCACAGTTCTTTAAAGTAGCAAGGCTAACACACACACAGACACCCACACGCACTCACATAGTAAAGCCGAGAGAACCGACAAAAGCATTTCTGTTGTGGATCCCAATCCACTTTTCCACTTCATGCTCTCCCTCTCGCTTTACCTCTCCTTCATTTGCTCTTTCTCTTTTTGCAAAACAATAAGCGAGGACTGATCATGCGTGAATGCTGACGAAGGTGTAAACTCCGCCTTTTAAAGGCTCAGTACTGAGGGGTTTTAAGACACACTTAAGTTACAATAAAACTTCAATTTTACAGCCTGGCATACACATTAGCAAGCAAACAAAAATACATAGCATATCAACAGAAGTGAATTTAATTAATATTTTAATTCTATATGAATGTGTGAATATTTTTTTACATTAGCTACATCCAACAAGTTACTGTATCCACATGACATGAATATAAAGCATATAAATTGGACTAAATAGCGCTAGCTAGAATGATTTCATATGTTCCAATCATGAGCTAACATAGAATATGCTAGCCAAAGCAAATTAACTTGCTATCTGACCATTTCACACCAGAAAAACTGCCACAAATGAACAGTAACAGAGTTTCCATAAGCATATTATCTTGTAATTAAATAATATCTTAACCAAGTCAGGCTATAGGTAGAGAGAAGCGTTCCTCCTGTAAATATTATGTGTAGACGATAGTCTAAAGACAGGAGTAGCCGTTTGTTGTTTTACTTTCCCTTTTTGGCCATGGACTTTTGGTCAACGGCTTAGTTTATGTTTATTTGTTTTGTTGTGCTGGTGTTTCAGCGTTGGATATTACCCTGTACTGGAGTTATTGTGTCGGGCGAAAGAAGACCCATTTATTAAACAATCACAAGAAAAGGAATCACAACCACTGCCTCTGGTCTGTTTATTTTGTGCCTTCCGCCTGTGTTACGGTGTTTCGGACAAGCTGATCTGTCCACAATTGTATAAATATTTTCTAATTATTAGATGACGCTTACAGCAAACCCCCATCCACATCGACAGGACTCCAGTAGAGAGCTTCAGATTCCTCAGTGTCCAAATCACTAAGGACTTAAAATGGTCCACATGCAAAAGATACAGAAGATGTAAATGATACACTGACATGGTTACTTGCAAAGTAAAAATATTATATAAGTATTTTATGATCATTAGATGACAGAACCCCATCCACATCGACGGGACAGCAGTGGAGTGGGTCGAGAGCTGCAAGTTTCTCTGTGTCCAAATCACTAAGGACTTAAATTGGTCCACACACGCACAGTCGTGAAGAAGACGCAACAGCACCTCTTCCCCCTCAGGAGGTTGAAAAGGTTTGGCATAGGCCCTCAAATCTTCAAAAAGTTCTGCAGATGTACCATTGAGAGCATCTTGACTGTCTGCATCACTGCTTGGTATGGAAATAGCACAGCCCTCGATCGCATGGCACTATAGAGGGTGGTGCAGACAGGTCACTGGGTCTAGGAAATTAACCATTCAGGACCTCTATATCAGGTGGTGTGAAAGGAAGGCCCGGGAAATTGTTAAAGACTCCAGCCACCCAAGCCATAGACTGTTCTCTCTGCTTCCGCATGGCAAGCGGTACCAGTACATCAAGTCTGACACCAACAGGATCCTGAACAGCTTCTATCCCCAAGCCATAAAACTGCTAAATAACTAACTAAATAGCTTACAAAATGGCTAAACGGGACTATCTGAATTGACCCTTGTATTATATTTTTAAACTGTCTGTATGCTCACACACAGGGCCCTAAACATTCAAGCAAACAGACCCTCCAACATATGTTCACACATATAATATGCACATGAACTTAGCAAAAAAATAAACGTCCTCTCACTGTCAACTGCTTTTATTTTCAGCGAACTTATCAAGATTCAACAACTGAGACAATCTGAACAAGTTCCACAGACATGTGACTGACACAAATTTAAGGATGTGTCCCTGAACAAAGGGGGGGTAAAAATCAAAAGTAACAGTCAGTATCTGGTGTGGCCACCAGCTGCATTAAGTACTGCAGTGATTCTCTTCCTCATGGACTGCACCAAATTTGCCAGTTCTTGCTGTGAGATGTTCCCCCACTCTTCCAACAAGGCACCTGCTTTCCCAGACCTGTTCCCAGACATTTCATGGGGGGGGAATGGCCCTAGCCCTCACCCTCCAATCCAAAGGGTCCCAGACGTGCTCGATGGGATTGAGATCTGGGCTCTTCGCTGGCCATGGCAGAACACTGACATTCTTGCCTTGCAGCAGGAAATCACGCACGGCACGAGCAGTATGGCTGGTGGCATTGTCATGCTGGAGTGCTCTTCAATAAAGAGTTGTGGTTTTGTTTCACCAGAGAGGATGGTCGGATTCGCATTTATCGTCAAAGGAATAAGCGTTAGTCCGAGGCCTGTACTCTGGAGCGGGATAGATTTGGAGGTGGAGGGACCGTCATGGTCTGGCACGGTGTGTCACAGTATCATTGGACTGAGCTTGTTGTCATTGCAGGCAATATCCACACTGTGGGTTACAGGGAAGACATCCTTCTCCCTCATGTGGTACCCTTCCGGGTCATGTCAGGATGAGCCTTGTTGCCGGTGACGTCTGGTGAGGACCTGCCTTACAACAGGCCTACAAGCCCTCATTCCAGCCTCTCTCCGCCTATTGCGGACAGTCTGAGCACTGATGGAGGGATTGTGCGTTCCTGGTGTAACTCGGGCAGGTGTTGTTGCCATTCTGTACCTGTCCCGCGAGGTGTGATGTTCAGATGTACTGATCCTGTGCAGGTGTTGCTACACATGGTCTGCCACTGCGAGGATGATCAGCTGTCCATCCTGTCTCCCTGTAGCACTGTCTTTGGTGTCTCACAGTACGGACATTGGCCACATCTGCAGTCCTCATGCCTCCTTGCAGCATGCCTAAGGCACGTTCACACAGATGAGCAAGGACCCTGGGCATCTTTCTTTTGGTGTTTTTCAGAGTCAGTAGAAAGGCATCTTTAGTGTCCTAAGTTTTCATAACTGTGACCTTCATTGCCTACCGTCTGTAAGCTGCTCCACAGGTGCATGCATGTTCATTAATTGTTTATGGTTCATTGAACAAGCATGGGAAACAGTGTTTAAACCCTTGACAATTTAGATCTGTGAAGTTATTTGGATTTTTACAAATTATCTTTGAAAGATAGGGTCCTGAAAAATTGACTTTTCTT
The DNA here is from genome assembly GCF_018296145.1 of Oncorhynchus tshawytscha. NCBI lineage: Eukaryota > Metazoa > Chordata > Actinopteri > Salmoniformes > Salmonidae > Oncorhynchus > Oncorhynchus tshawytscha. Next base: position 33,361,007 of record NC_056438.1, read on the forward strand.
TTTTTTGCTGAGATTACATTTATACTGACTCTACACACATGCACACCCACTCCCATACAATTATCATATACACTGCTGTTCATATATTCTGAAGCTCAATCACCTTACCCCTATACATATCTACCTCAAACACTCCAGTATCCCTGCACATCGTAAATATATAGCAACATATTACATTGTGGTGGTTATAGCATGGGTGAGTCATTGGAAAATACAGAAAGGTATTTCATATTGTCTTAAATCAGATAGCATATCGATTTCACCTGCAGTGATCCCCATCTCGTATCTCGCAAAGGATAATGGAATAGATCAAAAGTAGTTTGTGTAGGCCTCCTGAGTGGTTCAGTGGACTAATGCACTGCATTGCAGTTGCTAGCTGTGCCACTAGAGATCCTGGTTCGAGTCCAGGCTCTGTTGCAGCCGGCTGCGACTGGGAGACCAATGGGGCGGTGCGCAATTGACCCAGCATTTTTTTGTTAGGGGATGGTTTGGCTGGCAGTGATGTCCTTGTCCCATCATGCGCTAGCAATTCCTGTAGCAGGCTGGGTGTACAGTGTTTCCTCTGACACATTGGTATGGCTGGCTTCTGGGTTAAGTGAGCATTGTGTCAAGAAGCAGTGTGGCTTGGTTGGGTTGTGTTTCGGATGGCTCTCAACCTTGCCTTTTCTGAGTCCGTACGGACTTGTAAAAGTTATAACAAAAAAAAAGTTTGAATGCAAAAGGCTGTGAAACATTCAAAAATATCACCTGTGTGACATTGTCTGCTGAAGCCCATTTTTGCCTGAAAACCATCAAAATAAATCTGAACTTTAAACACCAAATCTGTCAATAATGTTTATTTTTTTGGTGTGATCTTAGTCTTTTTTAAAGCTCCATTTTACATCTAGAAAAGGATGTTTGTACTGACCAGGCATTATTTCTGTAGTGTGACAATGGGCATGAAAGCTAGCATAAATATGACCAACATAGATTGCTAGCTGAGTCAGTCATTAAAACAATGCTAACCAACCAGCTACCTACTTAGTGCTGCAAACATAATGTTGAACGCTTCCAACAAAAGCTAGCTAGCAAGCTTTAGTGCTAATGCTAACACTATTTTGAGTTTTCATGAAGAGGCTGTTTTGCATCAAGTCATTGCAGTAGCTTCACGCTGCTGTTCTCAGCTGACACAACGATACAAAGTAACTTTAGTGATCATGGAGAAACATGACGATCTACAGACCAATTTCTGATAACAGTCCCTCCTAATTTTGGGACTGCATGCTTACAACTTCAAGGTAATTTAAACAAGCTAAGCAAGCTTTTTATGCCAGTAACAGTAGAGCTAGCTATGTCAGTAAGATGGCTGGCTACAACAGCTAAGCAGCTGATCAAGTCACTACACTGGCAAACGACATCGCTGCACAGGAGTTTTGCAGGAGATAGCCATTGCTTTGTTAAAATGTTCTAAACTACACTGAACAAAAATATAAATGCAACAAGCTTCAATTACTAAGATTTTACTGAATTACAGTTCATATTAGGAAATATGTCAATTTAAATAAGTAAATTAGGCCCTAATCTATGGATTTCACATGACTGGGAATACAGATATCTGTTGGTCACAGATACCTTAAAAAAAGGTAGGGGCGTGGATCCGAAAACCAGTCAGTATCTGGTGTGACCATCTTTCCCTCTTGCAGCGTGACACATCTCCTTTGCATAGAGTTGATCAGGTTGTTGAATGTGGCCTGTGGAATGTTGTCCCACTCCTCTTCAATGGCTGTGCAAAGTTACTGGATTTTGGCGGAAAATGGAACACGCTGCGGTGCACATCGATCCGAAACATTCCAAAACATGCTTAATGGGTGACATGTCTGGTGAGTATGCAGGCCGTGGAGGAATTGGGGGATTTTCAGCTTCCGGGAATTGTGTACAGATCCTTGCAACATAGAGCGGTGCATTATCATGCTGAAACAGGTGATGGCGGAGGATGAATGGCACGACATTGGGCCTCAGATCTCATCACAGTATTTCTGTGCATTCAAATTGTCATCAATAAGATGCAATTGTGTTCATTGTCTGTAGTTTATGCCTGCCTATACCATAACCCCACCGCCACCATGGGGCATTCTGTTCACAACGTTGACATCAGCAAACCACTTGCCCACACGATGCCATCTACACTGTCTGCCATCTGCCCTGTACTGTTGAAACCGGTATTCATCCATGAAGAACACACTTCTCCAGCATGTCAGAGGCCATTGAAAATTTACATTTGCCCACTGAAGTTGTTTACAACACCGAACTGCAGTCAGGTCAAGACCCTGGTGAGGACGACGAGCACGCAGATGAGCTTCCTTGAGATGTTTTCTGACAGTTTGTGCAGAAATTCTTTGGTTGTACAAACTCACAGTTTTATCAGCTGTCTGGATGGCTGGTCTCAGACGATCCCGCAGGTGAAGAAGCCAGATGTGGAGGTCCTGGGCTGGCATGGTTACACGTGGTCTGCAGTTTTGAGGCCGGTTGGACGTACTGACAAATTCTTTAAAACAACGTTGGAGGTGACTTATGGTAGAGAAATTAACATAAAATGATCTGGCAACAGCTCTGCTGGAAATTCCTGCAGTCAGCATGCCAATTGCGTGCTCCCTAAAAACTTGACGCATCAGTGGCATTGTTCCCATTTTTTAATGGGGGATGCTTGGGCATATTCAAATTAGAAAATTAGTTCCATGTTCTACAAGACAGATCGGTTGAGGGATGAGCTTCGTGTAGGAGTAACATCATCTGATGTAAAACAATGGGCACTTCATACTTCCTCAGAACTCTAAACCTTGCCCAGTTACCAAGCGTCCAACAAAACATTTCCTAACTGACTTCTGTGAAGAACACCTTGTCACCCTTTCTCACTTTTGTGGCATTTCACAAAAGCACACTCCCTTCTTTTGCTCAATCTGCGCAAAAGGAAGAAAAAAAGGGACTTGCCATGGAAATGGATACAGGGCCTGCAGCAACGTCTCAGCTAGTGGTGTTTGATTTAAATGGTTTATTTCAATTACATGTGTAGAGACTGGGGCATCAGGGTAGCCTAGTTAGAGAGTTGGACTAGTAACCGGAAGGTTGCAAGTTCAAACCCCCGAGCTGACAAGGTACAGAGTCTGTCGTTCTGCCCCTGAACAGGCAGTTAACCCACTGTTCCTAGGCCGTCATTGAAAATAAGAATTTGTTCTTAACTGACTTGCCTAGTTAAATAAAGGTAATAAAAAAAGAGAGAGGCATGCTGTTTTGAATATGTGTCATTCAGCTTGGTGGTCATGTTTGATAATGACGTGGAGAGAGATGGGTGCGAAAAGAATGAGAGAAGAAAAGGCAGAGAGAGACGGGTATCAGCTAAGTTGTAAAGATGTGAAGTCAGAAGGCAAATAAATAACAGCCTCTTTTAAGGCTGGTAGTTCAAGGGAGGACACAGAAAGCCTGAGAAAGAGAGAGATAGTGTCTGGTTTGGACACAACACCTCCTACGTGGGAGACAACAATAAATCACAGACATAACAGGCCGCAACATCAGAGCAGGGGCTACATGTGCCCGATAAAATGTTTAATTCACACACGTCGCATTAACCGTCTACTCTCTCTATTCCCCCTTTCATTCACCGCTCAAATTAAGAGAAGAAAGACAATCTGTCATTTCATCATTAGTCTTCTAATTCGAGTCCTCTTCCTCTTGTTCTATCATTCCTCTTTATTGTCTATGACACCCGAAACCTAATTAAAAGCATTTCTGCCATTAATATTCAGAAGCAGGCCATGTAATTTAAAGCGAATGGTCCGTCAAAGCATGGCTTATTCATCTAGCCTCCGCCGTGTGTGTGTCAACAAAATGAAATATTAAACATTCCTCGAAATTAAATCATTTAAGAGCCATTTGAAAGAGCTTTGGTGAAAATTTGCCAAATACCAATTGCAGGGTTATAAAGAGAAGTGACACATTGAATTAAAACATATGTCTGAGAGAGGGAATCTGAGGCCTCCCTGAGGAGAGAATGGAGAGGTGTGTGTGTGTGTCACCAAGACCCCATTCCATAATAATGACCACCATGCAATAGTATATCTACTTAATACATCAGCATGTTAAGTTTATTTGTCACTCTCTAATCATATTTAGTGTGTCAGAGGGAAGCTCACCATATGATCTAATCTCTGTTTTCATTTAATCCTTTCAGAAAGCCAGAGGGATTAGGGCTCAACTTTGAGCCTAGGTAGGCACATATACAATTCGCCATACATCTTTGTCATTTAGCAGACAAGTAAGGTTGCTCAAGGCAAACAAACAGATTTTCTTTCACTTAGTCAGCTCGGGGATTCAAACCAGCAACCTTTCGGTTACTTGCCCAGTACTCTTAGTGCGCTAGGCTACCTGCCGTCAAACGTTAAATCTATGTGTCTTCACACCGGGCTCTTATCTTAATAGACCCCATGGTTACAGTTCAGACTCTCTTTTTTCATATTTTTCTCTCTTTCTCTTTCGCTCTCTCTTTTGCTCTCTCTCTCTCCTTTTCACCTGTCTTTTCTCTCTTTATCTCTGCTGTCTCCCCGTCTTTCTTTCTCGCTCTCTACATCTCTTTCTCTTTCTCTACCATCTTGCTCTCTCTCCACCTGTCTTTTCTCTCTTTTTGTCTCTCTCTCCACATGTCTTTTCTCTTTTTGTCTCTCTCTCTCTCTCCACCTGTCTTTTCTCTCTTTTTGTCTCTCTCTCTCCACCTGTCTTTTCTCTTTCTCTCTCTCTCTCTCTCTCTCTCTCTCTCTCTCTCTCTCTCTCTCCTCCATCTGCCTTTTCTTTTCTCTCTCTTTTTGTCTTCTCTCTCTCTCTCCACCTGTCTTTTCTCTCTTTGTCTCTCTCTCTCTCCACCTCTCTCTCTCTCTCTCTCCACGTGTCTTTTCTCTCTTCTTGTCTCACTCTCTCTCCACCTGTCTTTTCTCTCTTCTCTCTCTCTCTCTCTCTCTCTCTCTCTCTCTTTCTCCACCTGTCTTTTCTCTCTTTTTGTCTCTCTCTCTTTGTCTTTTCTCTCTTTGTCTCTCTTTCTCTCTCTCTCCACGTGTCTTTTCTCTCTCTCTCTCTCTCTCTCTTTTTCCACCTGTCTTTTCTCTCTCTCTCTCTCTCTCTCTCTCTCTCTCTCTCTCTCTCTCTCTCTCTCTCCCCACTCTCTCCCACTCTCTCCATTTCTGTCTTTCTCACTTTCTCTCTACGAGGAGGAGTCAAGCTCTATTTTCATGTTCAACAGAATCTAGCTATCAGTTAAAGTGAAGAGTGAGGAGGATTAGGAATGAGGGAGGGGGTAAAGAATGGAGACGGGGGAACGGTAGAAGGAGGGAGGTTGAGGGAGCAAGGAATGTGTGTGTACAGTGTGTAATCGGAGAGCGCTTCGGCTATCGATTCCTGGACTGCCTCAACTCCTCTTTCTCCCTTTCCGACTCAGCCGTGAAACTGCAACTATAGATTTTTTTACACCCACTATGGATTTGAGCAGACCAATTAAACAGTACATACAATTTAGTGGATTCGCATCATGTGGTGGGCCTTTATGTTTTTGCATAATATGTGCGCTGTTAATCTGTGTATGAGTGGAATGGGTAGAGTGTGTGTATGTGTGTGTGTGGGGGGGGGGTCTAAACGGGTCGTTTGACACCTCATTCTCTAGATCACAGGGCCTTAGGAAACCTTGTGGAGGTCACTGTGATATGAGAAGCTAATGGGGAACATGGGAATAATATTCTCACATGAGAGAGAGGAAAAAGAGGAAGGGAAAATGAGAACATGGAGAAATATGTTGAAAAATGACAAATGTGTTTATTTCAATCTTGGGCACAGGCTTGTCCAGTAAGATTATCCCCCTCAAGTTTGTACTGTAAAAGAAAAAGAAAAACTTTAGTGTATTGTTGTAATTTCTCTGTAATACTAGACACTTTCATTTGGGAGCCAGTTTGCTACAGCAGGAAAATAATCCTGCAGCAATAGGAAATCTGAAACACATTGTTTCCATGTGTTTGATGCCATTCCATTAACTCTGTTCCAGCCATTATTATGAACCGTCCTCCCCTCATCAGTCTCCACTGTTCCCAAGCTACTGTACCAATAAGCCATTTCAGGCTATCAATCAAGTAAGAGTAGGTAGCTTGTCTATAACTATGTATTTTAGCTGGGATGCCTGGTGGCAAGGTTGGTAGACTTTTGAAAAGCATGCAATAACTAAATGTACTGAATAAGACTCACATTCCTTTCAATCATTTAGACAGATTTTTAGCTGAGAAGCATATTCATTTAATATTCATATTCATTTAATTTCATTTAAAAAAGAACCACCAGTCAGGAGGATACAGACAGCTCAAGAGGTATGCAAATAGAATTAAGCATGATGAATATGGCTCCAGATTGCAGGAAAAAAAGCTATTTCAGGTGTAAAACAAAATGCTACCGTCACATACTATGTGACCCCTCAGATATTTATGGTGTATGACACCCTTTCTTGTGCGCCAAAGATTGAAATACACACACACACACACACACACACACACACACACACACACACACACACACACACACACACACACACACACACACACACACAGAGACTCCTTATCAGGCATTTTGCTATCTTTTTGAATCACTCAGAATCCTTTACAGACACATACACACTATCCCACTCTGTCTCATATCCCTTCACTCTCACACACACACACACACATCCCTATCCCTCCTGCCTTATGCCACCCTCCCGAACGAGAGGGAGAGCTCCCAAATTGGGTGCCTATCAGAGCCTAAAGCGACTGAGAGTCATCCAAGACGGCCGCTACCCTGTCACTTAATCCAGCCATGTCTCACTCATTAGGCTCCCAGCAAGAAAACTACGGACCCGGCACCTCAAGCCAACCAAGGCAGAGTGCATCTCCATCCCGCAAAGCTTTTCAACATATCTATTACTTTCTCTCACGGGCACTCATAAAGATTCACACATTGCAGCTGCAAGTGGAGCTGGTGTATCTCTCTCTCTGTCTGCTTGCTGCTGTAAAGAAGGAAGGAAGAAAGAGAGGGAGGAGAGGAGGGAGGAGAAAGAGAGATGCTGGGATGAAGTTAGACTAGTCATTTCCATGGTAACCTCTCTCTTTCTGTCTCCCTCAACTCCCTCCCTTTCCATCCCTTCTCTCTCGCTCTCTCTCCGTTTGACATGGAGGGTCAGGGAGGTATAGCCTAGAGTGAGCTGCTACACCCCAGCAGTAGCACACATATTACCCTGTTCAGATCGATAGGTTGATTGAGTTCAGACACTCTCCCATCTGCTTCTGCTGAGGTCCAAGGGATGACTTCTCCCATCACAGCCTGTACAGTAACTACAACACAACAGAGGAAGAGGAAGAGTGAACTGCTGCCTCCAAGACCACAGAAGAAGAGGGAGAGTGAGCTACAGCTTAAAGACTATAGAGCAAGACTGAAAATGAACTGCAGATTTCAAGAAGGCAGAGAAAGAAAGTGTGAACTACTGCTTCCAAGACCACAGAGGAAGAGGAACAGTGAAATACTGCCTCCAAAACCACAGAGGACGAGATACTTTTGACAACTGTGCAGATGCAAAGATTTGTCACAATGCATTTTTGTGCTGTAGGCCTATGCATCACTGCTGCTGTTCAGAAGTGCGACACTGTGTTGATTTTGCAGTGTGGAATATGCATATGATAAACCTGTGCCCTTGTGCTAGCTATAAATCCAGCACCAATGCTGCATGTTCTTGAAATTATAGTGTGACAAAAAAATGCTAAGTAGAACTCAGTTTGTTCTAAATAAACTGCTCCTTGAGATCTGAACGTGATGCTTATAATCTACTGTTGATTAGAAGAAGTGGAACTGCTTTTGATGCCCTTTTGCCTGTTCTTAGCTGTGTTGTTTTGTTTTCCTGGCCACGTCACACTCATCCTCTTGGTGTGTGTCCCACTGAGCCTCTGCACGCACATGCGCACACACACACACACGCACACCAACAACCTAGCTCATTACTGTGTGATCGCCCTCCCATGCACTGTAAAAAATTTAAGCGTTGAATCTACTTTTAAAAAATAAAGGCAACAAATGGACACAGAATATTATTGAATAGATGTAATGTCTTGTGTTTTTCAGCCCACGGAATAATAGCCATACAGATGTGTTGGATTTACTGATAAAATTATTAAAAATGTGATACAAATATTTAGTAAACCAAAATATCAGTGTTTGATAAACATTTAACATTGTTTAATGTATTTGATCATTTGCTATTTCAACCCTTTTGGTAGGCATTGTTGAGCACAGGGCTCAATCCACCAGCAGTAACTGGAGGTAGAAATGCAAGCATTGCAGAATGCTGCATTTGTTTCTGTCTTTAAAAGAGTGGTGATGGGAATGGGTTGTGTCATCATCGAACATCAATTTGCTTGACGGTTTTGATATCCATTCATCTTGCTCCATTACACTTCATGACACAACAAGCTTCTTAACACTTATATATAAATATACTTCTATTTCTTTAAACATGCATACAACATTGTGAAAAATAATCACAGAGTCTAAACATTTTGAAATACCCACAATCCTCTAAAAACAGTGACACTCACCAAGTTGTTGCAAGAACTTAAAATTATTAAGTAGTGAGAAATATATATATTTTTTAAGTACATTCAAACACCTAAAATTCTTACTTAAAAGTTTTCGATGAAATTAAAATAACAAATCATTGAAAGGACTTGCATTAATTTTCAATAAGTATATGTTGGTTGTATATTTCTGTCAATTTCAATTGACCCCAGATTTTTTTTTACAGTATGTGCAAAATGCGAGAGCGGGGGTCCAGAAAGACAATTGCTCATTATTGATCTTTCCTTTTTTAACCAATCTACTGGGAGCCTAGACAAAACACTGTCTGTTTGTTAGGTTTATTTCCCCTCTATCGTTTTGTTTATTTTTTTGTTTTGGCTCTCCACCTGGCGTATGGCTCTCTACCTGGTGTATATGTATGATCGATCTGTTTGTTGCTCTCTCCCTATTTAATGGTCATGTTTGTTTCTACATCAGTTCTATAAAGAGCTGAACGTAATTGGGATGTTGTGCTAAAAAGAGGACTGTAAGATTAATTGGGGGCCTGGTGTAACGTCCTGATGAGGTGTTGGGCACCTGAGGGAGTTCCGTGGATTTAATAAATTCCAGCCTTGCTAGCTTCTCCTACCTGAGATATAGACTAATGTATTCACTTTAAACTGTGAAGACTCACTCAGTGAGTTTTCATTGTTTTTTAATGGCGGGATACATTCACCCTGTGGTGTTCTTTGTTTTGATCACCACCAGTGCTGAAAGAGTAGCGTTATTGAACTCTTTAAAGCAGGTAGTATTCTATTTGCTATGAGTACAGAAATTAAGAGAGAAGGAAGAAGTATTTTGAGGTGGTTGTTTTACTGTCAAATAATGTTTTCTCTTGAACATAAGCTTATACAGCACAGGACACTTGATGAAATCCAACTTCAAAAAAGCATACTCTGAGTTGTCCTCATGTTAGGTACTGATCTGGCTATGCCAAATGGCTTTGGGCTACACCAGTCATTTAGCAGACAAGATATGCTTATCATTTTGTGGCATTATTTTATAGTCTGAAGAATACAATTGAACAAAGCTGAATAAAATATAAATGTTTTCTCCAAATGATTTAAGGGAGTGTACACTGTGTTGAGCGGTTAACAAAGCGGTTAATTTACAGTTATTAATGTAACTTTAGTTGTTCTACAAACGTTGGGCTATATGTTTACATTTTTAATACATTGTAAGGCTGCATGGTGAGACTCTAATAATGATTTGAAAAAAGTTGCTTGAAAAGACATGAACTTTGCTTTGTTTCTTGCGCAGGCTGAACACACTCCAATAGTCTCTCAGTCACAATTTGACAAGCAACTTGACAATGCCTTGAAATTCACGGTGGCATCCCTTTTGTGGCCGTAATACACCCCCAAAAAATCCATGCCATTTGCGGCATGGAGTGCTGTCTTGTGCCCTTCTCCCTGAGTGTGCTGCACAATCCGAAGTGCCTCTCATTCACATAGCTCTCTGTCACGTGCTCGTGACAGGTTACAAGTGAAGGCAGGCACATGGGGGAAGTAACTGCCACTTTAGATGTGATACAAATCTTATTAAAACATATAGGCCTATGGGCTAGGCTACATGAAGTGTGTGCAGTGGTGGAAAAAGTACCCAATTGTTGTACTTGAGTGAAAGTAAAGATACCTTAATAGAAAATGACTCAAGTAAAAGTAAAAGTCACCCAGTAAAATAGTACTTCAGTAAAAATCTAAAAATATTTGGTTTTAAATATACTTAGGTATCAAAAGTAAGTGTAATTCCTAAAATGTACTTAAGTTTCTAAAGTAAAAGTACAAGTATAAATAATTTCAAATTCCTTATATTAAGCAAGGCCACATTTTCTATTTTCTTTGAAATTGCAATTGTGGATAGCCAGGGACACTGGCTATCCACAACTCTCACACATAATTTATAAAGGAAGCATGTGTTTAGTGAGTCTGACAGATCAGAAGCAATAAGGATGACCAGGGATGTTCTCTTGATAAGTGTGTGAATTAGACCATTTCCTGTCCTGCTAAGCATTCAAAATGTAACTAGTTCTTTTTGGTGTCAGGGAAAATGTATGGAGTAAAAAGTACATTATATTCTTTAGGAATGTAAACAGTAAAGTATTGTACAGATACCCCCAAAAAACAACTTAAGTAGTACTTTAAAGTGTTACTTAAGTACTTTACACCACTGGGTGTGTGACTATGATTCAAAAAAGTCACATAAAAAGGCATTGCTTCTTGTGCTGGGCATCATTCACAAGTGATAATATATCATTCACAAGTGATAGGCTAATGTTGTCACCTATCAGACTATTCTTGATTTAATATTGTCTTTACATATACTAAATAAGATATGTGTAACATTTTTTTTATTTAGAATGGACCATTACCATGCACCTATATCGAAACAAGGGTAGCAGGGAAAAATACATGTCATCTATGCACTTAAAACTATGCACTTTTCCACGTAGTTTATTTTCATGCCAGGCAGGTATGCTAAATGTCAGGAATTTGGTTAATATTAGGAAGGTTGAGATATAAATGTAGTAGGTAGACCTAGTCTATAGAAAGCTGTTGGGACCCTCGTCTTTTTATTAGTGGCCATCACTCTGTTTTCTCCCGCAATTTCATATCCTGTGTTGCATAACATGATCTCATGGCAATCAAATGTGATATGATCTTCATCTAAGTCACAACAATAGACAAGTGTCCTTAAAACTAATGACACACAAATTATTGTATTTGTCTTGTCTATATTGAATACATCATTTAACTTCTTTGGATAGGGGGCAGTATTTTGACGTCCGGATGAAAAGCATGCCCAAAGTAAACTGCCTGCTACTCAGGCCCAGAATCTAGGATATGCACATACTTGGTACGTCTGGATAGAAGACACTCTAAAGTTTCTACAACTGTTACAATAATGTATGTGAGTGTAACAGAACTGAAATGGCAGGCAAAACCCAGACGACAAACCAAGCCCCCCAAAAATGTTTTCATCCTACCACCGATTTCAATGGCTGGCACTTTTATAATAGGGCGAAATCGTGCCCGGTTGCAGTTCCTAGGGCTTCCACTAGATGCCAACAGTCTTTAGAAAGAGTTTCAGGCTGGTTTTTGGAAAAATGAGGGAGAGAAGTAGTTTTCTAAGGGCTCCCATTTTGGCTGTAGTGTTTCCATGCGCATGGCCGAGATAGCGCGTTCTTTTTGTTTATCTCCGGTAAAGACAATAACGATTCTTCATCTTACATTTTATTGTTTATTTGCATATTAGGGTACCTAAGGATTGATTATAAATGTTGATTGACTTGTTTGGATAAGTTTATTGGTAACGTTTGGGATTCATTTGGGATTCATTTTGTATGCATTTTGACCGATGGAACCCGAGTGGATTATTGGCACTCCAGCTAAGTTTTTATGGATATAAAGAAGAAATTTATCAAACAAAAGGACCAAATGGCTACACCATTCGCCACCATTGTTGCAACCCCTATTACCTGTCTGTTTAACCTTTCTTTCGTATATTCCGAGATCCCTAAAGATTGGAAAGCTGCCGCTGTCATCCCCCTCTTCAAAGGGCGTGACACTCTAGACCCAAACTGTTATAGACCTATATCCATCCTGACCTGCCTTTCTAAAGTCTTTGAAAGCCAAGTTAATAAACAGATCACTGACCATTTCGAATCCCACCGTACCTTCTCCGCTGTGCAATCCGGTTTCCGAGCTGATCATGGGTGCACCTCAGCCACGCTCAAGGTACTAAACGATATCATAACCGCAGTCGATAAAAGACAGTACTGTGCAGCCATATTCATCGACCTAGCCTAGGCCCTCGACTCTGTAAATCACTGTATTCTTGTTGGCAGACTCAATAGCCTTGGTTTCTCAAATGACTGCCTCGCCTGGTTCACCAACTACTTTGCAGAGTTCAGTGTGTCAAATCGGAGGGCCTGTTGTCCGGACCTCTGGCAGTCTCTATGGGGGAATCACAGGGTTCACTTCTCTGGCCGACTCTTTTCTCTGTATATATCAACGATGTCGCTCTTGCTGCAGGTGATTCCCTGATCCACCTCTAAGCAGACAACTCCATTCTGTATACATCTGGCCCTTCTTTGGACACTTTGTTAACTAACCTCCAAACGAGCTTCAATGCCATACAACACTCCTTCCGTGGCCTCCAACTGCTCTTACACGCTAGCAAAACCAAATGCATGCTTTTCAACCGTTCGCTGCCCTCACCTGCCCGACCGACTAGCATCACTACTCTGGACGGTTCTTACATAGAATACGTGGACAACTACAAATACCTAGGTGTCTGGCTAGACTGTAAACTCTCCTTCCAGACTCATATCAAACATCTCCAATCCAAAATCAAATCTAGAATCGGCTTTCTATTTCGCAACAAAGCCACCTTCATTCATGCCGCCAAACTTAACCTCGTAAAACTGACTATCCTACAGATCCTTGACTTCGGCGATGTCATCTACAAAATAGCTTCCAATACTCAACTCAGCAAATTGGATATGGTCTATCACAGTGCCTTCCATTTTGTTACCAAAGCACCTTAAACCACCCACCACTGCGACCTGTATGCTCTAGTCGGCTAGCCCTCGCTACATATTTGTCACCAGACCCACTGGCTCCAGGTCATCTATAAGTCTATGCTAGATAAAGCTCCTCCTTATCTCAGCTCACTGATCACGATAACAACACCCACCCGTAGCACGCGCTCCAGCAGGTATATCTCACTGGTCATCCCCAAAGCCAACACCTTCTTTGGCCGCCTTTCCTTCCAGTTCTCTGCTGCCAGTGACTGGAACTAATTGCAAAAATCGCTGAAGCTGGAGACTTATATTTCACCGACACTACCTTTAAACATCAGCTATCTGAGCAGCCAACCGATCGCTGTAGCTGTACAAAGTCCATCAGTAAAAAGCCCACCCAATCTACTTAATCCCCACATTGTTTTAGTTTATTTTGCTGCTCTTTTGCACACCAGTATCACTACTTACACACCATCATCTGCTCATCATCATCTGCTCATCTATCACTCCAGTGTTAATCTGCTAAATTGTAATTCCTTTGCTACTATGGCATATTTATTGCCTTACCTCCTCATGCCATTTGCACACACTGTATAAATACTTTATTTTTTATATTGCATGCTTGTTTATTCCATGTGTAACTCTGTGTTGTTGTTTCTGTTGCACTGCTTTGCTTTATCTTGGCCAGGTCGCAGTTGTAAATGAGAATTTGTTCTCAACTAGCTTACCTGGTTAAATCAAGGTGAGAAAAAAAGAAAAAACAAACCTAGAGAAGAGTCCCCTCAGCCAGCTGGTTCTGGGGCTCTGTTCAATTTGGTTAGGTCTAAATGTTACTCACCACCTGGATTTGGTCTCATGTAGCAACATTTAAAGTTCTGTTTTTTACATTGGATAAAAATAGACACTCAGCGCTACAAAATAGTATATCATACACTGCATTTGAGGAAATAATGGGAAAGTAATTCTGCTTTGAAAGTTGATCAACTTGTAAACTCACTTTTGAGAAAACCGTCTTTCAATGTTTTGGTATTACTGTTGGAGTGCCCTTCTTTGTCTACAGCCATTCAGCATTGTTCACACCCTCTTAAGCCTTAGCACCACCCATATCTTTAATGGTTGAGCCGTGCATTCTGTACTAACTTGTCAGCTACTTCCAGACATCTAAGAGAGAGAGAACAGCTCACTGAACATTACTCGCCCTAGCAGAGCTAGTTAGGCTGTTACCGTATGTTATCCAGAGCATTGGTGACTGCAACTGTGCTGTCAGATTATCCGTTGGTAAATTCAGAGCGTTTCACATTCAGAGCGCACACTGGACGCTCTGGCCAGAAAGTAGGGTTGTTCTGAAATCTCTGACCTCACGATGACTGTCAAGCACCCAAGATAACTGGCTAACATTGGCTAGCTACTTCCAGACACATAATGAGAGAACACCCCACTCTTTACTCCCCCTAAAAGAGCTGGTTAGGCAGTTCTCATGTTATCCAGAGCGTTGGTGACTATAACAGTACTGCTGGCAACAATTGAATTTTGCTTTGTTGTCGACGTTTACTGACACCGGACATATTCAACTGGCGTTGAGCGTTCAAAAATTAATCAGTTATTCTGCGCTCTGGCACACTAAGATGAGAGTGTTTTGTTAAGAAATGTAGCTAGCTAGCTAAACAATGAATCCCGCATGATGTAACATTAGTTAGCAAGAGAGCCAGCTAACAGTACACTAAATTTAAATGAAAATACTGTTTTCAAAATTAGAGTGGAGTCTTTTGTTAAGACATGTAGTTAGCTAGCTAGCTAAAAAATGGACCATAATCACAACTCATGTCGTTACTACCCTGCATGAATCTGCAGGTAGCTAACCAACCAGGTTCTATGGTTGTAACTAGTCAAGCAAATGTGTCTGAGATACGAATAATTAGATCATACACATAATGTTAGCTAGCTAACAGTACACTTGAAATTAAACAATTTTCTGTCAAATTAGAAACGTGTAATATCTGAAAATGTAGCTAGCTAGACTATCTTACCAGTATACATCATGGTTGGACGCATCTCCTGTCTGATGTCATGCACGTCGTAATCCAGACTGCTGTTTTCTCCATCTCCTTAGCTACAGAATCATACTCGAATTCCACTGATTTCAGAACTCGGTCCTCCAGAAAGTGGAGAGCATACACATAACATTAGCTAGTGAGCCAGCCAGCTAACGTTAGCTAGCTATTAGTACACTTTAACTTGGCTTCTGTGAAGGTTTCTCACGTTTTCTGTGGCTTAACTAGGCTCGTAATTTAACAACAACAACTGACCGCAAATTAAGAAAATCCTTGACTATGTACAGAGTCAGTGAGCTTAGCCTTGCTATTGAGAGAGGCCACCATAGGCAGACCTGGCTCTTGAGAGAAGAGACAGGCTATGTTCCCACTGCTGACAAAATGAGGTGGAAAACTATGCTACACTTCCTAACCTCCTGCCAAATGTATGACCACATTAGAGACACATACTTCCCACTGATCACACACCCACAAAGAATTTGAAAACAAATCAAATGTTGATAAACTCCCATATCTGTTAGGCAAAATACCGCAGTGTACAATCACAGCAGCAAGATTTGTGACCCACAAACAACATTGTAAATACAACTTATATGTATCTGTTTATTTATTTTCTACTACTTGCACATTGTTACAAAACTGTACATAACCAATAATATAACATTTGAAATGTCTATATTCAACTTGGTCATGAATATCAGAAAAGTAATCAAATTAAATTGTTTACCTTTGATGAGCTTCAGATGTTTTCACTCACGAGACTCCCAGTTAGATAGCAAATGTTCCTTTTTTCCAAAAATATTATTTTTGTAGGCGAAATAGTTCCTTTGTTGTTCACGTTTGGCTGAGAAATCGACCGGAAATATTCCAAAATAGCTACATAATATCGACAGAAACATGGCAAACGTTGTTTATAATCAATCCTCAAGTTGTTTGTCAAATATCTATTCAATAATATATCCACCGGGACAATTGGCTTTTCAGTAGGACGGAGAGGAGTAATGGCTACCTCTGTGTTTTACGCAAGAATCACTCTGAGAGCCATCAGGTGACCACTTACGCAATTATAGTCGCTTACGCTCATTCTTCAACATAAATGTGTAAAACTACGTCAAAATGCTGTAGACACCTTGGGGAATATGTAAAAAAGGGGATCTGGTTGATAGCCAATTCACTGCTCAATAGGGACGCATCGGAACGCAGAGCTTTCAAAACACAAGTCACTTCCGGATTGGATTTTTCTCAGGCTTCCGCTTGCAATATCAGTTCTGTTATACTCACAGACAATATTTTTACAGTTTTGAAACTTTAGAGTGTTGTCTATCCTAAGCTGTCAATTATATGCATATTCATGTATTCATATAATCTTGTCCTGACAAAATAGCCCGTTTACATTGGGAACGTTATTTTTCCAAAAATGAAAATACTGTCCCCTAGTTACAAGAAGTTAATGTACCTTTTGTTTATTGTCTACTCCATTTGCTTTGGCAATGTAAACATATGTTTCCCATGCCAATAAATCCCTTTGAATTGAATTGAGAGAGAGAAGATGGGGGCCATAGGTCATTCACACAGAAGGGTTCATTTATTGGCACAAAACGGGTCATTCAATATATACATGTAACAGCCACAGTGATGAAACTTGAACTGGTCACCAACATTTGCCATACCTCCATTGTCTTTCAATCAACTTTGCGTCCTGTTTTCATTAAATGTACCTAAGGGAGGAGCTCTAATAGCTGCTCTATACTAAGCTCATTCTCGCAAGGGACACTAGATAGGTACCATCCTCTCCGCCCCCTTCGACGAGACTCAGGTGTCATTTGGTCTAATGAAAACTAATGAACACTGTACGTGACAGAGTCTTTAACACCCACTTAAAGTCTGCTTCCGCGCCCTATTTCCCAGGGGCCTTTGCATAGAGTCACACTAGTTACAACAAAGTAGAAGGTGTGAGAGGATGAGGCCAAAAGAGAACAGTTGTTCTACAAAACATGAAGAAAAGACTATATAACAACATAAAAAATGTAAAATAACCATACTCACTTTTTGGTTTACTGTAGCTGTTTTAGCATTTTTCCATTCTTTTCATTTCCTTTCTTGTGGTGTGCGTGAGAGTGTGCAGCATTTGTTTAGGCCTTCCAGTAGCAGCAAAGTGCACATATGGGACTGGGAGGCAAAACTAATGACTGTCTTTGGCTTTATGTCTCTGTGTGTTCATGGACACAACACTAGAAGAGAATAAGCACTGGCTTCACACGGAATAGCATAGTAGCATATTTACTCAACCCCCACTGTGTTCCCCTGCTACTGTGCTCACAATAGCTGAAGAGACACTTTTATTTTGCCCCCAGATAGACGGAAAAAATGAGAGATTGAGAAAGACATTGTGAGAGAGATCGAGAGAGAGATTGGGAAAGAGGGAGGAAGCGAGAAAAGTAGAAGAAGAGCGAAGGAGAGGAAGATTGAAAGAGAAAATAGTGAGACAGAGAAGAAGAGACAGGTAGGGAGAATAGAAAGTCCCCTCGTCCAATACATCATAATGGTGAGTTGACAACCGCTGCAATGGCACCAAACATAAAATAATTTCAACCTTGCCTGTTATCAAGAATATTGTTTTCTGCGCTGAGCAGAACAGTTCATCACCAGCGACACAGTTTATTCTCAATACCACAAACAAAGAGGGGGAATGAATTGACCCTATCTTTGTTGATTAGGCGCTTTTCACAAATGGATGAGGGGAGGAGAATTGAGGTTTCTTTTCAAAGCACTCTCGGAAGACTGCCTTGTTGTGAGGTATGAAGAAAGACAGACAGACAGACAGACAGACAGACAGACAGACAGACAGACAGACAGACAGACAGACAGACAGACAGACAGACAGACAGACAGACAGATAGATAGATAGATAGATAGATAGATAGATAGATAGATAGATAGATAGATAGATAGATAGATAGATAGATAGATAGATAGATAGATAGAGGGAGATTATAGTTACAGCTGAGGAGGCTGGTGTGAGGAGCTATAGGAGTCCAGGTTAATTGTAATGGCTGGAATGGAATTAATGGAACGATATCAAACACATCAAACAAATGGAAACCACATGTTCCATTCATTCCATTCCAGCTATTACAACGAGCCCGTCCTCCTATAGCTCCTCCCACCAGCCTCCACTGATTTACACATGGCAGCCAGGCCTTTGAATTATCAAGATCTTTCTGGCATCAGAAAAAGAAAGGAGAGACCCAAAGGGACAGAGAGATAGAGCAGAGGAAGCAAGAGAGGAGGGCAGAAGAGAGAAGCGATAGAAAAAAACACTGTCAGTACTACTATCCCAACACAACAATGTTCTTAAAGGCCCAGTGCAGTCAGTAATGTGATTTGCCTGTGTTTTATACACTGCTCCAAAAAATAAAGGGAACACTTAAACAACACAATGTAACTCCAAGTCAATCACACTTCTGTGAAATCAAACTGTCCACTTCGGAAGCAACACTAATTGACAATAATATTCAAATGCTATTGTGCAAATGGAATAGACAACAGGTGGAAATTATAGGCAATTAGCAAGACACCCCCAATAAAGGAGTGGTTCTGCAGGTAGGGACCACAGACCACATCTCAGTTCCTATGCTTCCTGGCTGATGTTTTGGTCACTTTTGAATGCTGGCAGTGCTTTCACTCTAGTGGTAGCATGAGACGGAGTCTACAACCCACACAAGTGGCTCAGGTAGTGCAGCTCTTCCAGGATGGCACATCAATGCGAACTGTGGCAGGAAGGTTTGCTGTGTCTGTCAGCGTAGTGCCCAGAGCATGGAGGCGCTACCAGGAGACAGGCCAGTATATCAGGAGACGTGGAGGAGGCCGTAGGAGGGCAACAACTCAGCAGCAGGACCGCTACCTCCGCCTTTGTGCAAGGAGGAGCAAGAGGAGCACTGCCAGAGCCCTGCAAAATGACCTCCAGCAGGCCACAAATGTGCATGTGTCTGCTCAAATGGTCAGAAACAGACACCATGAGGGTGGTATGAGGGCCCGACATCCACAGGTGGGGGTTGTGCTTACAGCCCAACACCGTGCAGGACGTTTTTCATTTGCCAGAGAACACCAAGATTGGCAAATTCGCCACTGGCGCCCTGTGCTCTTCACAGATGAAAGCAGGTTCACACTGAGCACATGTGACAGACGTGACAGTCTGGAGACGCCGTGGAGAACGTTCTGCTGCCTGCAACATCCTCCAGCATGACTGGAGGATTGGTTTGGTGGTGGGTCAGTCATGGTGTGGGGTGGCATTTCTTTAAGGGGCCGCACAGCCCTCCATGTGCTCGCCAGAGATAGCCTGACTGCCATTAGGTACCGAGATGAGATCCTCAGACCCCTTGTGAGACCATATGCTGGTGCGGTTGGCCCTGGGTTCCTCCTAATGCAAGACAATGCTTGACCTCATGTGGCTGTAGTGTGTCAGCAGTTCCTGCAAGAGGAAGGCATTGATGCTATGGACTGGCCCACCCGTTCCCAGACCTGAATCCAATTGAAAACACCCTGACGTTTCCAAAACTGCAAAGATATTGTCTGTGAGTGCCACAGAACTGATGTTACAGGCGAAACCCAGATAAAAATCCAACCAGGAAGTGCCACATTTTTTGAAAGCGCCTCATGCCAATGACTCTTTATATGGCTGTGAATGAGCTACGAATGAGCTTACGTTTTCCACGTATTCCCCAAGGTGTCTACAGCATTGTGACGTCTTTTTAGGCATTTCCATTGAAGAATGGCTGTAAGGGACCATATATAGCATGAAAATATAGCAGAAAATCTTGCGTAAAATACTGAGGTAGCCATTTTTCCAATCGCTTCTTATGAGAAACCAATTGCCTCGACGGATATATTATCGAATATATATGTTAAAAACACCTTGAGGATGGATCCTAAACAACGTTTGCCGTGTTTCTGTCGATATTATGGAGCAAATCTTTTAAAAAGTTTGGCGTTATAGTTGTAGCATTTTCCAGTCGATTTCTCAGCCATGCATGATGAAGAAACGGGAGCTATTTCGCCTACAAAAATAATATTTAGTGAAAAAAGGAACATTTGCTATCTAACTGGGAGTCTCCTGAGTGAAAGCATCTGAAGTTCTTCAAAGGCAAATTATTTAATTTGGTTGCTTTTCTTATTTTCGTGAAAATGTTGCCTGCTGCCAGCAGAGCCTAGCATAGCATTATGCCATGATAAACTTACACAAATGCTTGTCTAGCGTTGGCTGTAACGCATATTTTGAAAATCTGAGATGACAATGTTGTTACCAAAAGGCTAAGCTTGTGTTTGAATATATTCATTTCATTTGCGATTTTCATGAATAGGAAAAGTTTCTAGGGGTATTTATGTCCGCTGCGTTATGCTAATGCATTTGAGGCTATGATTACGCTCCCGGATACGGGATTGCTCGTCGCAAGTGGAACATTTTGACATTCGCCATATGGTTAGTGAGAAAGTCCATATTGCAAATGTACGGTCCCTTACCAGACGTCCGAAAATGTTTGTAAAATTTGCGGATGGCGTCGGGCCGTGCGGCAGGGCCGGATCCACCGGGAAGTCATCAAACGAACTCTCTCGGACATTCGGTTTCCGTTTGATAAAATTATCAAATTTTGGTCATTTTTCCGCTGGCCCGATAAATCCCACAAGAGGGCGAATGGAATCATATTGCAAATGTACAAAACATCACGAATCACGACGTGGCCTTATCTCCAAAATGGAAAAGACGTCGAAGACGAAACTTGGTGAGCGTAGGTTTGGCATAATGGGCAGTTGGCCCCGAACAAGATGGAGTCTAGGCCTCAACGGTTTTTGAGTTATTGCCATTTTTCTGGGATTAAAGGTCCAAAATGAAAATAGAGCAATAATTTTTCCGCTTCACGTCAAAGTCAAGGAGCCTCCGGTGTCAATAAAAAAAGAACCAGCCATTTATCTATCGTCATTTAAGAGAAATCGTACAATGTCAAATTGGTGATGTTCAAAAATATATATATATTTTTTTAACAGTTACAGATCCAGTTGCAGCGTGTTCATACTAATCTTTTTAAAGTGTGCTTCGGAGCTCTGCGAGATTTCTGTGATTTTCTGTGATTTTCTGAAATAACACACACTCACTAAACCCTCCGTAAATAAGTCAGTTCTTAACATAGACTTAAAACTCAAAATTCTATAATTGCCTACCCCAAGGAGGATATGTGTTCACTTTCAGCTTCCTGTGTAAACCGGAAATGCCTTAAAATGGTGTCATATGTGCTGTTTCGGAGGGTTAAAAAGGTCAGATCTTTTCAAAACTTCATTTGTGTGATTAGGCAACCCCCATGAACTGTAAGTCAGTCATTTCTCCCAACAGATGTCAAAGAAAAGCTCTCTCTCACACACACACACACACACACACACACACAGCAAGGATGGAGTGACAAAGTGTGGTGCTTAAAGACACACAGAGCCTACAATGGCATTTCCATATTCTGTAGGCCGCGCCGAGTTCAACGAGATGCCCCGCTTGACCATAGCTCGCTCTGAGTGCAGCAACCGTGAAAAAAAGTAGGCCCAAAATGAAGCCTGGCCCTAAATGTCATTTGCTTTTGGGTGACAGTGAGAGAACCGTTAGGGTGAGAAGCACAATTCGACCTCAGGTACGATCCTGAGGTCCTCCCGATCTGTGCAAGCCTAACCTTGACCGTGTGGTATTTCTTGCACTTAGCCATCCCGGATCCGGGATCGTGAATACAGCCTCAAGCTCATTACCATAACGCAACGTTAACTATTCATGAAAATCGCAAATGAAATGAAATAAATATGCTATCTCTCAAGCTTAGCCTTTTGTTAACAACACTGTCATCTCAGATTTTCAAAATATGCTTCTCAACCATAGGAAAACAAGCATTTGTGTAACAGTATTCATAGCTATTCATAGCTAGTGTAGCATTTAGCGTTAGCAATTCAGCAGGAAACATTTCCACAAAAACCAGAAAAGCATTCAAATAAAATCATTTACCTTTGAAGAACTTCAGATGTTTTCAATGAGGAGACTCTGTTAGATAGCAAATGTTCAGTTTTTCCAAAAATAATATTTGTTTAGGAGAAATCGCTCCGTTTGGTGCGTCACGTTTGGCTACCAAAATAAACCGAAAATTCAGTCATCTAAACGTCGAACTTTTTTCCAAATTAACTCCATAATATCGACTGAAACATGGCAAACGTTGTTTAGAACCAATCCTCAAGGTGTTTTTCACATATCTCTTCGATGATACATCGTTCGTCGAAGTGTGCTTTCCCTCTGAATCCCAGGAGAAAATGCCCACAACTGAAGATTACGCGCTGATTTACACAAAGGACACCAGGCGGTCCAGTGGTAAATGTAGTCTCTTATGGCCAATCTTCCAATGATATGCCTACAAATACGTCACAATGCTGCAGACACCTTGGAGAAACGGCACGAAGCTTAATCTCGTTCATGGCACATTCACAGCCATATAAGGAGACAATGAAAAACAGAGCCTCAGAAATTCTGCTGATTTCCTGTTTAAGGTTTCATCTTGGTTTCGCCTGTAACATGAGTTCTGTGGCACCCACAGATAATATCTTTGCAGTTCTGGAAACCTTAGAGTGTTTTCTTTCCAAAGCTGCCAATTATATGCATAGTCGAGCATCTTTTCATGACAAAATATTGCGCTTAAAACGGGCACGTTTTTTTATCCAATAATGACATACTGCCCCTAGAGGTTCAAGAGGCAGTAAAACAGGGTTTTTTGATCTCACAGATTACAATGACATCTCTCCCCATAGGAATACATTGCCTGCTCCTCTAAAGTCAACCTGAAGCCTATGTGGGTTTGGAATGCCTTATGAACCTGTCTTCGATGACAGTCCATCAGGACACTATGAGGTCTACCTGTGTCGATTCTAAGCTTCCTGAAGCAACCCAAAGTGGTTAAAATCACCCTAAACGTGTTTTTCCATACCCAACCAGCAGTTTGTGATAATTAGTGCATTCAACCCTGTGTAAATCGGTCAGTTCTTAACGTAAACACTTAAAACTCAGGATTCTGTAAAGGCATACTCCAATGAGGATATATGTTTACCTATAGCTTCTGTGCCAACCGGAAGTGCCATAATTGGTGTCCCAGGGGCTGTTTCGAAGGGTTAAAAATTTTTCCCATAAAATTTCAAAGAAAAACTAAATCACACACACAGACAGCTTGGAAGGAGGGACGTATTGGGGTGCGTAGACAGTGCCTGCAATAGTTAGCTTCGTTCGAGCTAAAAAAGAACTGTCAGACCTAGAGTTCTGAAACTTTAGAAACCTGTTCTAGACCTCAGGTCGATAGTGCATGGTGAGTTACTTGGCTCTAGACGGTTCTCTGACCGAGAAACAGCCCCGTACATTTGCAATGACTTCAATTCATTTTGACCATCACGAAAATGACGACATTTAGAAATGTTTCAGAGACGCAAGACTAGGTGCACTGAAACCGGCTCGGGCCATAGAGACGGACCCCAATGTTTCTGTCCGATTGCTCATTCAAGGACCCCGTAGCAGGCATGGAAAAAGTGGGTTTTCAGCACCAATTAGGGTCTTGCTCGGGCACCAAATGACCTATTGAGCCGAAATTTGGGATTCGGGGTCGCCTCAGCTAGGCCAACACAACATCAGAACTGGACCCGCAGCTAGAACGTAACTACTTGTTTTACATTTTTATTATGGTTTGAACATAAGGCGTTGTGAATTTTGGGCCAGCTCTGTAGTATGTGATAGTTGGCTACTAAACGAGTTGGATAAAGTGGGTTTGGTGTCAGTTTGTATCAGTTTGGTGTCAGAATGATATCTACTTGACTGATGGACAGTGACTTGATGGTGACTATTGTCCATTTGCAATATGTTTAAACAGTGAGGTACCATCACCAAAGTGACGAAAGTTGATTCTGAAATCAACCCTAACGAGCAATGGAGAGGAACCAGAATCACTGCCCAGCCATCATGAGTTCATCAGGCCAGTCAATTTTGCAATTCTACAGGATTTTGAGCATGACAAATTATTGATGGTATATGCCCATTGAAACATATTGCAAATGCACGTGCATTTGCAATATGATTCAATAGTGAAAAAAACATCACCAAATGGACATGATGAAATCAACACAATGAGTGATGGAAAGGAACAACTATCACTGCCCGGCCATCCTGTGTTCATCAGGCCAGTCAATTTTGCATTTCTGCAGGATATTTGAGCACGTCAAATTTCTTATGGCATTTGGCCAAAAAAAGTGACTTTTGACTTCCTATGAAATCATATTGCAAATGGACAAAACATATGCCTTATGCACAAGTTAATAAAAAAATATATATATGATAATAAAATTGGACAAAATTATATTCATACATTTCTTACACATGTGTAATTGACAAAAGAATCTAAAGAATTTCGAAAAACGGTCCAGAAAGCACTTTTTTTACCTCTTGCGACGAGCAAACCCGTATCCGGGAGTGTAATCATAGCCTCAAATGCATTACCATAACGCAGCGGACATAAATACCCCTAGAAACTTTTCCTATTCATGAAAATCGCAAATGAAATGAAATAAATATATTCAAACACAAGCTTAGCCTTTTGTTAACAACACTGTCATCTCAGATTTACAAAATATGCATTACAGCCAACGCTAGACAAGCATTTTTGTAAGTTTATCATGGCATAATGCTATGCTAGCTCTGCTGGCAGCAGGCAACATTTTCATGAAAATAAGAAAGGCAACCAAATTAAATAATTTGCCTTTGAAGAACATCGGATGCTTTCACTCAGGAGACTCCCAGTTAGATAGCAAATGTTCCTTTTTTCCAAAAATATTATTTTTGTATGCGAAATAGCTTCCGTTTCTTCATCATGCTTGGCTGAGAAATCGATCGGAAAATGCTGCAACTATAACGGCAAACTTTTTTCAAAATTTGCTACATAATATCGACAGAAACACGGCAAACGTTGTTTAGGATCCATCCTCAAGGTGTTTTTAACATATATATTCGATAATATATCCGTCGAGGCAATTGGTTTCTCATAAGAAGCGATTAGAAAAATGTCTACCTCAGTATTTTACGCAAGATTTTCTGTGGGAGACACCATATGACCACATGCTATATATGGTCCCTTACAGCCATTCTTCAATGGAAATGCATAAAAAAGACGTCACAATGCTGTAGACACCTTGGGGAATACGTGGAAAACGTAAGCTCATTCGTAGCTCCATTCACAGCCATATAAGGAGTCATTGGCATGAGGCGCTTTCAAAAAATGCGGCTCTTGCTGGTTGGAGTTTTATCTGGGTTTCGCCTGTAACATCAGTTCTGTGGCACTCACAGACAATATCTTTGCAGTTTTGGAAACGTCAGAGTGTTTTCTTTCCAAAGCTGTCTATTATATGCATAGTCGTGCATCTTTTCATGACAAAATATGTTGTTTATAACGGGAATGTTATTTTAACACATTTAGAAACTTTAGAGTGTTTTCTATCCAATATAGAATTATATGCATAGCCTAGCTTCTGGTTCTGAGTAACAGGCAGTTTACTTTGGGCACCTCATTCATCCAAAATTCCGAATACTGCCCCCTACCCCGAAGAAGTTAACGTGCAGAAAACCCAGGCTTTTACGAAGCAGAAATCAGTGAAGCACATATCAGAGCACAATTCAGAATTGGAGCTAGCAACAGTAGATGGACCATGGAGTACATGCACATTTCCAGATATCATCAGCAGTAATACAATCAAGGCATGGCAGAGGACAGGGAGAGCTCTGCAGTGTTGATTTATGATGTGCATTAGATGGCAACAAGATCATATTGTACAGCAATATCATTAGGTAACATGAATACAAAGCCGACGAGAGGTGGTCAGAATAGGATGGGAGGAGAAAAATCTGCGCAACCAATAGATAGTCTTGAGAGTGGTAACTAACATAGTCTGTTCCTACGGTTGAGTAAACAGGTTCTCAGGGATCACTGGCTGCTTCTCACCGAATGGGGTTGATAAATTAATTCATTTTTTTCACTCAAATTATTCAAACAGCACCTACTATACTGTACAGAGTGTGAGAGCTGAATTTCAAAATAGTAACTGAATGGATTGATTACTAACTACTTTGTTGTAAGGAATTGCCTAGCTCACCACCTGTGGGTGTTTCTTCCTGTGGAATTGTTAAAACAATTCTGCTTCTTAAAGAAATGCATTGTTTGCACACACACACACACACACACACACACACACACACACACACACACACACTCCATTCCCTCTCCTATGGTGTATATGCAACATTTAATTGGAATGAAGTGAAATGTATTATGAGAAAAAAATTCTCAAGCAAATATGGGTTCCACACCCTCATTGGATGGAGCTGGTGTGTTGCATTCTGGGTAGCTTGGTGCTGATTCCTGGGCATTGATAGGCCTCACTTGATGAGATCAAAATCACCTTTATTCAACTTTCCCTACCACCACAATATAATTGTATGATACTATGAGATAGATATAGTGATTCTGTGTCAGTAATTACTTCAAATAAATCATGCTACACACTTGCCTTGCCACCTTTTTCCCCTCTCTCTCTTCTGTCCTCTTTTTGAGTTCGTCTTTCATTATTTTCTTCATTAGCAAACATCTTCATCATAATTATTTTTGGGTATCGCTCTGTCAGATTGTTTCCATTCCATCGCTCTTAGAAAGAGAGTGAAAGAGAGAGAGAGAGAGAGAGAGAGAGAGAGAGAGAGGGCAAAAGAGTGAATGAATGAATGAATGGGGAAGGAAGAGATGTCAAAAATGGGAATTAATTGTATTGTATTGCTTAAATGCTAAATTCCAAGTGTGGCAAATGTACCAACACAGCGTTAGCTAATTCACTAAAACGAGAGAGAGGGAGAGAGAAAAAGAGAATGGCACAATGTGTTAAAGAGAGAGCTGGAGAGGGATGAAGGGAGACTTGGAGATGATGAAGTGAAGTGTTTAAGCCTATGGGTGAAGGAGTGAGAAACGGGGAGCGATGGAGAGTGAGAGGGGAAAAAAGGAGAGGGAGAGAAAATAGTCGGTAACCCTGTTCATATTCACTAGAGTGGAGTATTTAATCTAACATGATGAACGAGCTGTTGAGAGCGTCACTCCCCCCTCCTCCACTTCTCTCAGATAACAGTGCCTAAAACTAGTTAATTCATCACCACGGTCAATTTCTGTAAAGAAAATATGGTTACAGATTCCCCGCAATCATAAAACACCATTGGGGGCACCAATGAGATCAGACTCAAGAACTCTCAGAAAAGCGAAGAAACCTTTTTGCTCTTCAAGACCTAAACCCAGACAGCTGTCAGTAACGGGTCTGCTACAATCCTTTCATCACTGGTAAGTCAAGTCTGATCAATTTTGAGTTTAGTTGAGCTATTATGCTAACCAGGTGTTAACAACAACACTAGATTAGCCTAAATTAGCTAGCTAGAGAGCTTGTGGTCTATCAATTAGCATGTGTAGCATTAGTTTAAAGTTTTGGATAAGCTATTTTCCAACATGAAAATTCATGCCTCTATCATCGCATTTGCAGACTAATGTAAGCCGAATGTAATGAGAAGATTGGATAGTGATAATTTAGGCTATTAACCTTTCTAGCGCAGGGGTTCCGCTAGCAGAACACCTCGACAACATTCCGCTGAAAAGGCAGCGCGCAAAATTGAAAAATATTTTTTTGAAATATGTAACTTCACACATTAAGTCCAAAACAACAAATGAAAGATAAACATCTTGTTAATCTACCCATCATGTCCGATTTCTGCTTTTACAGCAGTCGAAAAAACACAGCCAAAGATAGTAGTCCCAAAAAGCAGAAATACAGATAAAATGTATCACTAACCTTTGATGATCTTCATCAGATGACACTCATAGGACATGTTACACAATACATGCATGTTTTGTTCGATAATGTGCATATTTATATCCAAAAATCTCAGTTTACATTGGCGCCTTACGTGCAGTAATGTTTTGATTCCAAAACATCCGGTGATTTTGCAGAAATACTAATAATAAACATTGATAAAAGATACTAGTGTCATTCACAGAATTAAAGATAGACTTCTCATTAATGCAACCACTGTGTAAGATTTCAAAAAAACTTTAGTTAGAAACAACACCATAAATATTCACTTACCTTTGATGATCTTTATCAGAAGGCACTCCCAGGAATCCCAGTTCGACAATAAGACTGATTTGTTCCATAAAGTTCAGTCATTTATGTCCAAATAGCCACTTGTTGTTAGCGTGTTCAGCCCAGTAATCCATCTTCATGAGGCGTGAGTATTTCATCCAGACAAAAACTCGAACATTTCCATTACAGTCCTTTAGAAACATGTCAAATGATGTATGGAATCAATCGTTAGGATGTTTTTAACATAAAACATCAATAATGTTCCAAGCGCGCGTCACCCAGTACAGTAGATAGGGGATCAGTAGAGCGAGGTTGGCCACCTCTGGTAATGACAAGTTTTTGTTCACCTGAAATTATGTTTTAGTAATAATAGCCTACTTGTTACTAAAATGACTAACCTTTATATATGAGTGAGATTCGGCCTGCTCCTGTTGTAATAGGTTCATACATTGTGTGATTTTTTTACTTTTTATGGCTGCAGGGGCAGTATTGAGTACGTTGGAAGAAAGGTGCCCATATCAAACGGCCTGCTCTATTAGTATTGGATAGAAAACACTGAAGTTGCTAAAACTGTTTGAATTATGTCTGTTAGAATAACAGATTTCATTTAGCAGGCAAAAACCTGAGAAATTCCACTTCCTGTTTTTTTCCTGGAGGTGGCATTGAAATTACAGTGAGATAATTATGAGTTTTCACTTCCTACGCATTCCACTAGATGTCAGCAGTCAAGAGAGCTCCTCTCTATCCATCCTCTCTCAGCCCCTTTCTCTCTCAATCTCTCTGGTTTTTCTCTCAAAGGCAGACAGGCAAGCAGTTCTTTTTTTATTTTATATAATATGTTTATTATTTTACAATAAAAATCAAATAAAAAAGACAGCAATACTAACAATGACATTCATTGTACTGTTGAATGGGATAGCCAATTTAAAGGACAAAACAAAACTTAACTCACAGATACACAAAATAAAACAAAATCCTATTAGGTGGTACATGTATAAGAAGAGAGCGTATAGTCATTACAAGCAGTGTAGTTAAGCCAAAATAAATATTGAGTGGAGTACAGCGCAGAGTAGCAGCAGATCGTCAACCCAGTTATGAAGCGGGACTAGACCATTTATCCAGTATCGGCTGCCATATTTTGAAAAACATTGGACTTCTATTGGAGGTATTGTTTCAAATCTTTTCCATATGTATTACATTCCCTAAATCCCGTAACAACATTTCAAAGGTAGGTACAGTCTCCAGTTTCCAAAATTGCAATATGAGCCTTTTGGCTAATAGAGTACAAAGAGAGACAGCTTTCCCTTCGTGGTTATTCCCATCAACTGTACCAAACAGAGCCGTCAATGGGTCTGGGGCTAGAACTCTATCAAAGGCTCTAGATGTAGTTTTTTGTAAATATTTCTTCCTGTTCACCTATTTTTCATTGATCTGTGTAGTTTTTTCTTGCATAATCCAGTATTTTCAAAAATGATGTCTTTGGTGGTGTATGGTGAAGTAGATTATTGGCCAGTATTTGTCAATGTTCTTATCACTCTGTCTCTGTCTCTCTCTCCCCTACTATCTGGAGTTGTAATGTTGTTCTTTGTAGTTACAGTGCAATGTTAAGTTCATGTTATGAATTTGAATAAATATGTATATATATATTTGTACAAGTATTGTTTTTCTTACAATATTACATTTCAGGGAGCTGTCTTCTAAAGACAACCTGAAATGCTGCGTAGTACTGTGAAGTAATTGTATATTACTGCAGGTATTTCCCTGTAAATATACAGCATTTGTAACGGTTTTCTTGAGTTGAAGGAGAGGCGGACCAAAATGCAGCGTGGTTACTTGTATACATCTTTAATAAGGATGAAATCACGAACAGTATCCAAAAACAATAAACGTGAAAAAGCCTAAACAGCATATTTTTTTTAAATAAAACATAATTTATTATCTTCAATACCATTCATTTTTTACAACTCAGAATTTTCATACATACTCAAATATTGGTATTTTAATTTAACTAATTTAACTAAACAAAAACCCCAAACAAAACCTCAGGGGAGCATCTTCCCTCCCCATCACCCTACAAACTACCTTTCCCTATCTCCCCGTCCCTAAACTATCCCCTTGCAAATCTAAATGACACCGAGCCCTAAACCCCCCTTCCACCTCTCCCGAGCAGCATGCTGCCCCCACTTCCTCTCCTCCCTCTTCATCCTCCCCCTCAAATCTCCTTCCACCCTCCTCACTATCCCTTCCACCCCCAATCTCTCCCTGTCTTCACCATGTTCTGCCTGGCTTCCACAGCCCCCGTTTAAAGAGACTCATGAGAAGCCAGAGCAGAAACCTGTCCCTATCCGTCCCTCTCGCTCTCCCTACACCTCTCTCTAACCTGGCCCACGTCAATACAAAATCCCCCTTACCAAACCTAACAACACCCGTGCCCTAGCCCATACTACTCCGGCAAAGGCACAGTCCCAAAAGACATGGCGCACAGTCTCCTCCCTGCCACAAGAGGATCTTGGACAGATGGGGATTGCACCAAACTATACCAGTACATGATGGAACGTACCGGCAAGCACTTATGGAGGCTCAACCAATTCAGGTCCTTGAGCCTGTTGTCCAGACCCCGCGCCTGCACTCCCTCCCAGACCACTTCCGAGATGCCCACTACAGGCGCCGGACTCCCTGCCTTTCTGACCTCCTCGTACAGGTGCCTGTGATCTAAACCTACTCGGGCAACTTCAACCTCAGGGTGCGCATGCAGCCACTTGGCCGCATGACCAAAGTGCCACGGCAGCTGTTCCGCCCGAGGACCCGTGTTAGACCCCACCGTTACGCTTCTCGCCTGATACGAGAAGAACACCCGCAGGAGGTAAACGGACGGGTGTATCACTGGATGAGCAAGCTCCGTTAACAAGAAAGAAATAAAAATTGTGTCCAGCTTGAGGGGGAAATGTGGTACCCCCCTACCTCCCTCCCCGATGGGACAGATCATGCGTGCCCTGGCGACCCACTCGCACCTGCCACTCCACATGAACTGAAACACAAGCTTCACTAGAGGCCTCCTCAGAAAAGTCGGCAATGGGTAGATGTACGCCAAATACAAAAGAGACGGCAACACCTCCACCTTTAGGACCAGGACTTTGCCCATAAAAGACAAATACCTAGCCTTCCACATTGCTAGCTTCCTCTGTACCACTGCGATACGCATGTTCCAGTTTAGAGTCGCTGAGCCGGAGGTCTCAAAATGGACCCAGAGAATCCTCAGGGCCCCCTCACAGAGAGAACCCCCCAGGCACATCCGTTCTACCGCGCCATCTTCCGAAAAACTTGACGGAAGACTTTGCATGGTTCAGAACCGCTCCCGACGCTCTGGTGAAATCCCCAAAGATGGCAAGGGACCTTGTCAGGCACGAGTCCTTGCACAGCAGCAAGGAAGTGTCGTCGGCGTACTGCGTCATCTTAACACGCAGCCCACCACTTCCAGGGATCAACAAGCCTTCCACCCCTGTGTCTGCCCTAATGGCAGCCCCCAGAGGCTCCATGTACAGAACGAAGAGGAGAGCCGAGAGTGTGCACCCCTGCCTGACCCCAGACGAGAGGTCAAAAAAAGTGACTATTTACACTAACTCGGCCTCCCGCTCCGACATATTATGTACGAATCCATCCTATGAACTTCTCCCCAAATCCTAATCGACCTAACACTCTGAATAAAAAGGATCTATTCACGCGATCAAAGGCTTTCGCCTGATCTAGCGCTGCTACCATTAAAGGCAGTCCTCTATCTTCAACCCAAGCGATGGAGTCCCTGATTAACTGTAGGTTCCATCTAATAGAGCAGCCCTCTACCCCGCACGTCTGATCCTCATGGACGACGTAGGGAATGGCTGTGCGCAACCGGTCTGCTAAAACCTTTGCAAGTAGCTTGTAATCTACACACAGCATGGTCAACGGCCGCCAGTTGCCAAGGTCTGTTACTTCCCCCTTCTTATATAAAAGTGACAGCACACCAACAGCCATTGATCCCCCCGGGAGCCCCGTCTCAAGGATGGCCTTCAAGACTTCGAGGACCACTGGTCCAAGTATACCCCAAAACTTGAGGTAAAACTCAGCCGGCAGCCCATCCATCCCAGGCACCTTCCCTTTTCCCATCCGCCTAAGAGCCCTCTCAACCTCTTCTAGTGAAATCTGGGCCTCCATCACTTCTCTAATGTCCTCTGGCAACCGCCTGGAGAAGTGTTCTAAAAAAACATTTCCCTGCTCTACATCTATTTCCCTTTCCTTAAATAAACCTTGGAAATGATCAGTTGTCACCCTGACCATATCCTCTGGTTCTCTAACTATACTACCATTTTCTTCCCTAACGCCATGCATTACCTTCCTACTCTGTCTGGCCCTAACCGACTTAAAGAACATAGCAGAACAAGTCTCATTGAGTTCTAGAAAGCCACTATGTG
Organism: Oncorhynchus tshawytscha; assembly: GCF_018296145.1. Taxonomy (NCBI): domain Eukaryota; kingdom Metazoa; phylum Chordata; class Actinopteri; order Salmoniformes; family Salmonidae; genus Oncorhynchus; species Oncorhynchus tshawytscha. The sequence continues at coordinate 33,393,883 of NC_056438.1, forward strand.
CACGCTCCAGGAAAGCTCAAGCCTTCCGCTCCTGCAACTCCCTGAGCTGCGCCTTTAGGGTTGCGGATCTCTCCCAGTCAAACGACCCGCCGAGGTTGCCTGCCTCGTACTCGAGTACAATTAACCTTTGGATACGATCCACCTCCCTCCTGTCCTCCCTTTTTTTCCTCTTGCAATACCCTATTATAAAAGCCCTAATCCTCACCTTAACTAATTCCCACCACTCTAACACCCCCTCGCACATGGACCGGAGGCCTTCAAGCCTCCAAAAGAAACCATAAAACCCGTCAACAAAAGCCTGCTCCTCCAGCACATTCCGATCTAACTTCCAGTACCCCCTACCAAAGAGGCAGACTGGCGACCCCACCTGCAGGAGCACCCCGTCGTGATCCGAAAAGAAAACAGGCAACAGCCGCCCATACAACTTACCCAAAGACCTGGGTACAAAAATATAGTCGAGTCTTTGCTCAACCCCCCTGGAGTTGCGCCATGTAGGACCGGCCATTTTCGGAGTAGTGTGCAGACCACCATCAACCAGACCATGGCAAGCCATTAGCCCGGTAATGGCGCCTGCACTGCTATCCCCCCCTATTCCTAAATCTGTATTAAAATCCCCCCCTATCACTAATTTCCTATTTGTGACACACAGGGGCGTCAGACAGTCCACCATCTCCCTCCTGTCTGCCACCACCTGTGGCCCATACACCACCACTAATCTAAATTTACAATCCCTTATCGTGACATCCACCCCTATAACCCTCCCCTGCATTACCACAAAAGAATCCTCCACTTTTACCTCCCTGTGCCCACACAAAATCCCTACCCCCGATGAGTGCACCCCCCAATACCCCAAACCGACTCCCCCTTGCCCCACTCCCTCTTAAACCTACTAACATCCCCTCCATCCCTCAGGTGAACCTCCTGTAAAAAACAAAAATCAAACCCCACACCCTACAAATAACTAAAAACCGCCCTCCTCTTAACAAAATCCCTTAATTAAACCCCTTACATTTAAACTAACAAAAGTAAAATTAGACCCCATGAAAGAATAAAATAAAAACATCTAATACACTCAAATTCTAAACCCAGACAGAAAAAAAACAAAAACAGGAGACTCACCCGATGCTCCCCTGCTCCATATCTACCGGTGAAAACACCATCCGTACTCCCGACATCCCCCCCTCTTCCTCCATCTCACCAACCCAGGATGCAGGAATAGTGTTTGGCTCCGGGCTGCCCTGCACCCTGGGTCTACCCCCACACTCCTCCCCCTCCCCAGTGCTGCAGCTGGTTTGGAAAAAAATCGGGGAGACTGAGTCCCCAAACAAAAAACTCCCCACCTCCTCCTGTACCCAGTCCTGAGTCTTGTTAGGTGTGTCCCCACCCAACAGAAGTTGAGGGCCTGGGGAAACCAGCAGCAACCCAGAGGTTTGGCCCACCCCCATCACTCTCTTGACCATCCCCTCCCTCTCACTGTCAGCCAATCGCACCCTCCTCTTCATTCTCTTCTTTGGTGATGGCGGCAGTGGAGAGATACCACCCTCCCCCCCCGCCAGCTCCTCCACCATACCCCTCATCTCTTCCACCAGGGCACTTTCCCCCCACTCCACTTGCTCTTCCACCTTCCTTCTCCACCACTCCTCCCTCGCTTTCTTCTCTCTCATGCTCCTCCACTCGGTTGCTTTCTTCCGCCGCTTTTCCTGGTTCTCCTACTCCTGTGCCTTCTGTTTCCTTCTCTCTTCCATCCGCCGCTTCTTGCTCCTCCTCCTTCCTTGCGGCCTTCCCCTCTGAACCTGTACTCTGGTCATGAGGCGTGCTTCCTTCCCCTCCTCTTCTTCCCCCATCCCCCGCTCCTGCTCCCCCCCAGCCGCAGACGCATGTGACCTCTGACGAGCCGGGCACCCCCGCCACAGGTGTGCTGACGAGCCACACCCGTGGCACGCCTTAGGCTTGTCACAATCCCTCGCCTCGTGTTCCTCAGATCCACAAAAATCTGCATTTTCTTGTGCTGCCTTAGGCCATACAGCGCCTGCAAAATGGGGGCTGACGTGCATAAAACAATGTCCCCCTGTCAGCCCCTAGGGAGAACATAGCAGGAGGATGGAGGTAGCCACCATGTCCCTTTGGGTCCTCCCTGAGGAGGGCCTGGAAGCCTCTCCTCCCATTCCAAAACCCAAGGGAGTCTTTGAGGTGCCTTGCTGAGGAGATGTTATCCATGTATCTCCCCAGAAAGGCCCTCACCTCTTCGTCCTTAACGTATGGGTTGTAAATGTTGACAGTCGCCAGGCTTGTTATTTCATAGTGGCTCATCGGCCTCTCACCTCCCACTGCTCTTGCCCTTCTCAGGATATCATCGTGTTTCTCCTCTGTATATAGTGCCACGTCGTATGCTCCCTCCAACGAGATGCCTTGGAAACAAAACACGTCCTTCACCGTCAGCTTTAGAATCCCCATCAATATTATCCTTCGAAAAGTTTCCCGTCCTAAAGGCTCCAACTCCTTTTCCTTCCAAGCAAACCGAATCGTGTTGGCCAGCCCAATCCCAGGGACCGACCGTGTTGATGGATTTAGCACCATCTCCGCAAGGAGAATGGCGCACCCGGCTCACGTTCTCTTCTCTTCCAAAACGAGGAAAAAAGAAAAACCAAAGTGACTGAGCCTATTCTGGTGCAAACTAACACAGAGACAGGAACAATCACCCACAAACCCCAACACCAAGCAGGCTACCTAAATATGGTTCCCAATCAGAGACAATGACTAACACCTGCCTCTGATTGAGAACCATATAAGGCCAAACACAGAAACAGACAAACTAGACACACAACATAGAATGCCCACTCAGATCACACCCTGACCAAACAAAACATAGAAACATACAAAGCAAACTATGGTCAGGGTGTGACAGCATTATACTGGCACCACAGTTGCCAGTTTAATACTGTAATTTTGCTTTACAGCAGTGATGTTGTAATATAGTTTACAGTATGTACATTTACAGCAGGGATGCTGTAATATGTTTTACAGTAAGAAAAATAGCACTGTAAACTATATTACAGCATCACTGCTGTAAAGCAAAATTACAGTATTAAAACTTCTTAGGGATCAAATCCCGTTAACGGGATCGATTTGACAACATCCGGTGAAATGGCAGAGCGCCAAATTCAAATGAAATTATTAGAAACATTTAACTTTCATACAATCACAAGTACAAAACACCTAATTAAAGCTTTACTTCTTGTTAATCCAGCCACGGTGTCAGATTTCAAAAAGGCTTTACGGCGGAAAGCAAACCATGCTATTATCTGAGGACAGCACCCCATCAAACAAACTCAGACAATCATATTTCATCCAGCCATGCGCGACACAAACTCAGAAATAACGATATAATTCATTCCTTACCTTTGAAGATCTTCCTTTGTTGGCACTGCAATATGTCCCATAAACTTCACAAATGGTCCTTTTGTTCAATTAATTCCGTTGTTATATCTCCAAAATGTCCATTAATTTGGCGTGTATGATCCAGAAAAACGCTGGTCCCAACTCATGCAACATGACTACAAAATATCTAATAAATTACTTGTAATCTTTGTCCAAACATTTCAAACAACTTTCCTAATACAACTTTAGGCATTTTTTTTACATAAATAATCGCTAAAATTTAAGACGGGATAAACTGCGTTCATAAAAAAGAAAGTGGTGCGAGATTTCAGGTCATGTGCCGCAACCACAACAGTACACTAGACTCAACCCTCGTCTGAACAGCCCTACTTCTTCATTTCTCAAAGGCAAAACATCAACCAATTTCTAAAGACTTTTGACATCCAGTGGAAGCGATAGGAACGGCAAGCAAGTGCCTTAGAAATCTAAATCCCCATAGATAGGAAAGAGAGTGACCTCAAAAAAAATGTTCCTGTTTGGTTTGTCCTCGGGGTTTCGCCTGCCAAATAAGTTATGTTATACTCACAGACCTCATTCAAACAGTTTTAGATACTTCAGTGTTTCTCCAAATCTACTAATAATATGCATATCCTAGCTTCTGGGACTGAGTAGCAGGCAGTTTACGCTTTTCATCCAGTGGGGTTATTAAACTGGCAACTGTGGTGCCAGTTAAGTGCTGTAAATTTACAGAAAAACGTTTTATAGTGTATTAAATATTGTCTTAAAAGGAAAAACATTTGGACTTTGTGGATTGTGTGTAACTCAATCCTTTTCCACACTATTCTAATCAATGCTTTCTACCATTCTTGATCTCTCGTGAACTGTACACTTGGTCCTGTCCCTGTTGTCTCTTCCTCAACACTGCTCAAAAAAATAAAGGGAACACTTAAAGTCAATCACACTTCTGTGATATCAAACTTTCCACTTATGAAGCAACACTGATTGACAATACATTTCACATGCTGTTGTGCAAATGGAATAGACAACAGGTGGAAATTATAGGCAATTAGCAAGACACCCACAATAAAGGAGTGGTTCTGCAGGTGGTGACCACAGACCACTTCTTAGTTCCTATGCTTTCTGGCTGATGTTTTGGTCACTTTTGAATGCTGGCGGTGCTTTCACTCTAGTGGTAGCATGAGATGGAGTCTACAACCTACACAAGTGGCTCAGGTAGTGCAGCTCATCCAGGATGGCACATCAATGTGGCAAGAAGGTTTGCTGTGTCTGTCAGCATAGTGTCCAGAGCATGGAGGCACCAGGAGACAGGCCAGTACATCAGGAGACATGGAGGAGGCCGTAGGAGGGCAACAACCCAGCAGCAGGACCGCTACCTCCGCCTTTGTGCATTGAGGAGCAGGAGGAGCTCTGCCAGAACCCTGCAAAATGACCTCCAGCAGGCCACAAATGTGCATGTGTCTGCTCAAACGGTCAGAAACAGACTCCATGAGGGTGGTATGAGGGCCCGACATCCACAGGTGGGGGTTGTGCTTACAGCCCAACACCATGCAGGACAGTTGGCATTTGCCAGAGAACACCAAGATTGGCAAATTCGCCACTAACCCTAGCCCTGTACTATTCACAGATGAAAGCAGGTTCACACTCAGCACATGTGACAGACGTGACAGAGTCTGGAGACGCCGTGGAGAACATTCTGCTGCTTGCAACATCCACCAGCATGACCGGTTTGGCGGTGGGTCAGTCATGGTGTGGGGTGGCATTTCTTTGGGGGGCCGCACAGCCCTCCATGTGCTTGCCAGAGGTAGCCTGACTGCCATTAGGTACCAAGATGAGATCCTCAGACCCCTTGTGAGACCATATGCTGGTGCGGTTGGCCCTGGGTCCCTCCTAATGCAAGACAATGCTAGACCTCATGTGGCTGGAGTGTGTCAGCAGTTCCTGCAAGAGGAAGGCATTGATGCTATGGACTGGCCCGCCCGTTCCCCAGACCTGAATCCAATTGAGCACATCTGGGACATCATGTCTTGTTCCATCCACCAACGCCACGTTGCACCACAGACTGTCCGGGAGTTGGCGGATGCTTTAGTCCAGGTCTGGGAGGAGATCCCTCAGGAGTCCATCCACCACCTCATCAGGAGCATGCCCAGGCATTGTAGGGGGGTCATACAGGCACGTGGAGGACAAACACACTACTAAGCCTCATTTTGACTTGTTTTAAGGACATTACATCAAAGCTGGATCAGCCTGAAGTGTGGTTTTCCACTTTAATTTTGAGTGTGACTCCAAATCCAGACCTCCATGGGTTGATAAATTTGATTTCCATTGATAACTTTGGTGTGATTTTGTTGTCAGCACATTCAACTATGTAAAGAAAAAAGTATTTAATAAGAATATTTAATTCATTCAGATCTAGGATGTGTTATTTTAGTGTTCCCTTTATTTTTTTGAGCAGTGTATTTATTTATCTCTAACACATTCTCTCTCCATCCTCTCCCCTGTCTTTCCCTCCCTCATGCACTCCCTCCTTCCCTCTCTCAATCCCTCCCTCCCCTTCCTCTCTCTGTCTCCCACCCTTTCTATGATGTATGCTTGGAGTGGAAAAATACTTTCACACTCAAGACGTTGTTCAATAGTTTTTGTGCACTAGAATATTTATGATACTGTATGTAGTAATAGGGGAGTTGTAGGGTATTTGTAGGGGACCATCAAGTAAGGAGGTGTCTGTGAGTGGAGGGATAGTGGAGGAGTATGGCAGGGGGGGAAGTACACACAAAGGAAGTATACACAAATCTCTGCAGTACCAAAAGCCTCTCCAGTGGCATATTAAACGGGGGCTTGGGAGAGCTTCACACACACACACACAACAGCTGGAACACTCAGCCTTGTGCAGGTCCACAACACCTGGCAACTGCTCTGAAAAAGACCACACGAGGGAGAGAAGAAAGGATGAGGTAAGAGATGAGCGAGAGAAAACTGGAGAGGACGGAGAGAAAGGGCTATTAACAAACAATACATCAATTGGGGTGCGCTGGAAAGAAAGTTTAGACAAATTCTCACTAGGCTTAACATTAACCACAACTTTTCTTTTTAACCACAACCAACTCACAAAACATGTCACCTTCAATCACAAACCCCTGTGCAGCCAAGTCACTGACTCAAAAGCCTTCAAAAAATATTTAAAAAGTGTTAACATTTGTGTAACAGATATTTTCAGACGAGTCTTTGGAGTCTGTGAAAAGCGCTGGTAGTGGATGGTAGCTGGGTGTCAGGGGGCATGCATGGCTGGAGAGTGACTAAAAGGTTTTAGGAGTGTCTCTGACGGCGCCTCCGACACCCCCCCCCCCTTCTAGCTCTGACTTTGGTGTGGAAAAATGTCATTGATACAATTGTGATATGTTTTTGTCTCACCTAGCTATCTTAAGATGAATACAATAATTGTATGTCTCTCTGGATAAGAGTGTCTGCTAAATGACTAAAATGTCAAATGTAATGTGTCAAGTTTGTTTTTACACCACTAGACATACAGACACAAAGAGAGAAAGAACTAAAACATGCAAGCACAGACACAGATGCTATATTTTATCAACTATGCACACACGCACAGTGCTGTCCTAACTTTACCTATTGTGACCTGATTCAGGAAACTTGGCGTATGTCGCAAGTAGCGACTTCACAGGAGAGACTATTGAATGTGAAAAATGTGTTTTCTGGCAGAAATGTCTTCTTGAACATGTAGACTTTCATGTGCCTTAATAACAAACAAGTATGCCATCTGTAAATATGAATAAAATTGTTAAATTACCAGCCATGTTGGTTAACCTCTCTTGGGTATGTGGGACGCTAGCGTCCCATCTGGCCAACATCCAGTGAGATTGCAGAGCGCCAAATTCAAATACAGAAATACTCATTATAAAAATTCTGAAAACAAAACATATTTTACATAGGTTTAAAGATTAACTTCTTGTGAATCCAACCACAGTGTCAGATTTAGTAAATGCTTTACGGCGAAAGCATACCTTACGATTATTTGAGAACATAGCCCAGTTGACCATTTTTTACAAACACTAACCAGCCAAGCAGAAGCGTTACAAAACTCAGAAATAGAGCTAAAATTAATCCCTTACCTTTGATGATCTTCATATGGTGGCACTCAGAAGACATTAATTTACTCAATAAATGTTCCTTTTGTTCGATAAAGTCTCTTTATATCCAAAAACCTTCAGTAATTCAGTAATCCACAGGCTCGTCAGTAATCCACAGGCTCAAACGCAGTCAAAACAGGCAGACAAAAAATCGAAATTGTATCCGTAAAGTTCATAGAAACATGTCAAATGATATTTATATTCAGTCCTCAGGTTGTTTTTAGCCTACATGATCTATAATTTTTTGATTGCGCATGAAAAAGCTCTGTGACACATCAGGGTCCACTCATTCAGACTGGTCTTACTCCCTCATTTATAAGAATTAAAGCCTGAAACAATTTCTAAAGACTGTTGACATCTAGTGGAAGGCATGGGAACTGCAAATTGATTCCTAAGTCAATGGATACTGTAATGGCATTGAATAGAAAACTACAAAAACAAAAAAACAAATACTTCCTGAATGGATTTTTTGTCACCTGCCAAATCAGTTCTGTTCTGTTATACTCACAGACACTATTGTAACCGTTTTGGAAACTTTAGAGTGTTTTCTATCGAAATCTACCAGTTCTATGCATATCATATCTTCTGGGGCCGAGTAGCAGGCCGTTTAATTTGGACATGCTTTTCATCCAAAATTCAGAATGCTGCCCCCTACCCTAGAGAAGTTAAGCCACAGATAAAGTGAACAACTTTCCCACTAGCCATGATTGGCTCAGATAATGAGTGGGCTGGACATGCTGAGAGAGGAGTTTGGATTGGTCTGCCATAGAAGCTCGTCAGTCTGTGTTGGTAATCCTGTTGAACACACCTTTAAAAAATATATATTGCGTAGTGGAGCTGCATAAGTGTGGCTCTCCACTTTCTGGATGATCAAGTTTTGAAATCAGTGGAATTAGAGTATGATAGCTAAAGAGATGGAGGAAACACCTGTCTATGGATTAGCCGTGGCATGGCATTCCTGACAGGGAGACGCGCCCATGCACTATGTTGTATTCAGGTAAGATAGTTACATTTTCAGATATTACACGTTTTCTAATTTTGACAGAAATAGGTTTCATTTCAAGCTAAAGTGTACTGTTAGCTAGCCAGCGAATGTTATCTGGCTGGCTCCCTAGCTGATGTTATTATTCGTTTCCCAGAGCCGTGTGCTGTTCTAGTTAGAGCCTAATGTTAGCTAGCTAACATTGAACATGGTTGGTTATCTCCCAGCACCGTGGCATTGTTGGCACTGTTTATTGTTAAACTAGCTGGCTGCATTGTTAGCTAACGTTACGTGACATGTATACAACACCCATTGAATATGGTCTGTGTCAGTAAACGTCTGCAAAAAAGTGTAATGAAATTGTTGCCAGCAGAGCTGGTTAGGCTGTTTTCATGAGGTAATCCAGAGGTAATAAAATTATCGGTGAGAGTGTCAAGTGTGCGCTTCTAGAGCGAAACGGGATGGTTGGGGCTTAAGCTTGGGGTGTGGGTGTGAAATATGCTGAATGGGTGTCGACAAAGAAGAGCTCTTTACTAGATAGTAAAACATTCAAAGGCGATTTTCTCAAAAGTGATTTTACAAGTTGATCACCTTTCAAAGCAGAATTAGTTTCCCATTGTTCCTCAAATGCAGTGTATGATATACCATTTTGTAGCTCTGAGTCTCTACTTTTATATAATGTAAAAAACACCATTCCAAACTTTGCTACATAAGACCGAATCCAGGTGGTTAGTCACTATTGACCTTCACTGACCGAGGACCAAATGTGCCTGTTTGTATAGAGAAGAACCTCCTCAAACCTACCCTTCACACCCATCCTAACAATATCCCCTCTGTGCTCTGTGGGGGATGAATCAGAATTAGTTAGGTAACATAGATAAGATGTTTTATTTTCATAATATGCTTGTGAGATACTTGTAATTTAGAATGTATATTTTTGGACTATAGTGATGGCAGTTTGCAGTTATCCTTTCTCTGCTAGGGCTCAGTTACTTGGGCCCCAGAGAGGGGAGAGGTCAGGCTTGTCTTCATATGTGAACATATCTTTTAAACCATGTGAAGGGATGACTGAGGGGGAACCAATTATCTCTTGGCTCCACAATGGCTGTGTGCTAGTCACTCCCTACTTTTCTCTTTGGGGGGAGGAGGATGGCAGTGTCTGGAAACATTGTATGTCCCCTCTGAGGTTGCCATATCTTGACCTAGAGGCTCACTCTCCTCTCCGTGAGCTTGTCCAGGAGGGATGGATTTGAGATGGGAGTATCTAGAATTGACAATTGATATACACCATTAGATGAGATAATGTTTTGGTACTATGTTGTACCAAGAACAAGATAGGAACTTCGTTTAGGAGACCAAACTGAACGATAATTTATAGCTAATGCTGTCTGGCTATGGGATACTCTTCTCACAAGTAAAAAATCTGTCTTTGTGAAGTTCCTATTATCTGTGGTTTGTCATGTTGACTAGGGTGGTGGATCTTTGCTATAAAATATCTCAGTTGCCATTATGTTGACCACTCTCAACTTTTCATTAGAGATACTGAAAGTAAAAATGCTATTGCAAAAGCTTAATTATTATTAAAGGTGAAGATTAAGCATAACTCTGACTGGTGTGTCATTTGCTCTCTCATCATTTGGTGACACAGGAAATTTTCACGACAGCTCCCAAAAATCTCAATATATTATGAATTCACAAAGAAACCAGATGAATAATCCATAAAGCCTTTAAAAATTCACAGATATTTACATCACCAGTCTTTACTGTGTTTCCCCTGGTTTCTTAGTTTCATTACCTGTCTGTCTGGTAGACTCATATCTGCATGTTCATTTATTTCGGGACTTCCTTCCTCTTCTGTATCTGCCCTGCCTTGTCACTCTGAGTGAGTGAGAGTGAGAGAGAGAGAGGGTAGGCCTGGCCGTCCACAGGCACGGAAGAGATACAAACAAGCCTGCGTAAATTTGACTCACCAGGAGAAAGGTGAGGGAGACGCACATGGTCAGAGTGGTTGGACCATACAAATACTCACAACTAGCTGAGACACACGGATACAGAGGGGTTTGTAGAGGTCAAGTGTGTGCGTATGTACAGTTGACGTCGGAAGTTTACATACACTTAGGTTGGAGTCATTAAAATAATTATCGTTATTCAACCACTCTACACATTTCTTGTTAACAAACTAAGGTTTTGGCGAGTCGTTTCGGACATCAGTCAGGAAGTTAAAGATAGGTGTCAAATGGGTCTTCCAAATGGACAATGACCCCAAGCATACTGCCAAAGTTGTGGCAAAATGGCTTAAGGACAACAAAGTCAAAGTATTGGAGTGGCCATCACAAAGCCCTGACCTCAATCCCATAGAAAATGTGTGGGTAGAATTGAAAAAGTGTGTGCGAGCAAGGAGGCGTACAAACCTGACTCAGTTACACCAGCTCTGTCAGGAGGAATGGGCCAAAATTCACCCAACTTATTGTGGGAAGCTTGTGGAAGGCTACCCGAAACATTTGACCCAAGTTAAACAATGTAAAGACAATGCTACCAAATACTAATTGAGTGTATGTAAACTTCTGACCCACTGGGAATGTGATAAAAGAAATAAAATAAATAAATCCTTCTCTCTACTATTATTCTGACATTTCACATTCTTAAAATAAAGTGGTCATGCTAACTGACCTAAGACTGGGAATTTTTACTAGGGTTAAATGTCAGGAATTGTGAAATACTGAGTTTAAATGTATTTGACTAAGATGTACGCAAACTTCCGACTTCAACTGTATCTAAAGCATGTGTACAGAATAGAGAGGACAGTTAGACCACAACATCTTCACACTGTGGAAAACTAATCTCTTCTTCGCCTTCCTCACTTCACATGACAAAACAAACGAGTGTAGAGAGAAACAGCCTTCAGCAACTTTGATGCGATTCAGAGCAGAGCGGCTATATGTTCTGAAGGGAGAGCGAGAGACAAAGAAGGGATAGGAAGGCTAAAAAGTATTCAGTGTTGATGAAATTAAATGGGGGTTTTAGTCTGTTAAATGGACGACAGCTGAGATCACTGAAATCACAGCCCACACAGACGCCATCATGACGCACATCAATGGAGTAAGGATAAACAAAGCAGACACACACTGTCTGAATCCAAAATGGAACCATATTCCCTCCATAGTGCATTACTTTTGAGCAGGGCTGATAGGGAATAGTGTGAGAATTGGGAAGAGGGTTCCATTTGGGATGCAAATGTATTTTCATGTCTGTCTCTCACCGTCTCACTGCCTATCCCTCTCTTTCTATTCCATCATAAAAGAGAGGGGAACCTCAGAGAGGTGAGGTACAGTCCAGGGGTGAACAGGGTGGCATGTGTGATCTTGAAGAGCTGTTGTTGAACATTGCTGATAGAAATACCATGACTAAAGGAGACAATTCCTTATTCTATCTGACGAGGAGGGACGTTTTTTTTTATACATCAAATATTTATTTCTGAACGTTCCAAAATGGTGTGGCCTGTCTGTTCTTACCGCAATGGCAAAATCTTATCGCCAACATTTCAAATCGTCCAAATGTTCAAGCCTCTTCATAATCATAATTCCCGTTCTCTCTCACACTTTTTAATTCAATGCTTTCTACCACTATTGATCTCTCACTAACTTTCCACTTGATCCTGTCCCCGTTGTCTCTCCCTCAATATATATATTTTGCTCTAATGCATTCTCTCTCCATCATCTCCACTCTCTTTCCCTCCCTCATGCACTCTTTCCTTCTCTCTCAATCCTTCCCTCAATACCTCCCTCCCTCCATCTATCTCCAGGTGAGGTATATCTGAGGGAACAGTGCACCTGCAGTCCAGTGAAAACACATGCAGCGGAGAGCTGTGGGGACTCTCTATTTCCTTAAATTATTAATCCGCTCTCTGCTCCATCTCTCTTCTTTATCTCTTTCTTTCTTTCACTCCCTCCCTCCCTCTCTCTGTCTCTCTTTATCGTTCTCTCTCTCTCTATCTCTCTCTCGCTCACCGTCTTTCTCTACCTCAGTGTGTCTATGTTTTTGACATTCTGTTTCTCTATTTCAAAATTCCTTGCTCTCTTGCTTTCGCTCTCTCTCTTTCCGTCTGGGTCTTTTGGTTTTCTAAAGATACATCTTTCTCCATGCTGTCCTTTTCACTTTCTTTTTCCAATCTATCCCTTTCTCCTATGCTCTCTCATGTTTGCCCAAAGATTGATGACTCTTTCAGACTGGTCCAGGGGCCTGTTTAAAGATGCATGAGGTGACGGGGCCAAGCTTTCCTCTTTCTCCCACTCTATCCCCCTCTATCTCTGTCATTCTCTATCTCTCTTCTCTCTCCCTCTTTTCTCCCCACCCCCCACCTGTCCATCCCTATCTCCCTCCCTACGTTCCTCCCTCTCTCTCTAGATCCACCCCCCCTCTCAACAACTCTGTGTGAGACTTTCCCCAAACTCACCCAGTATCCATTGCGCAACATCAAGCACGACCCTCCTCTCCCCCCACTGTCAGGAAGGCTGAGTGTGACTTATGAAGATGATCTCCCAGACAGTATGATAGATAAGTCAGCGGCATATCAATACGCTTGACATATTGACAGAGGGACATACAGTATGATGATGATGATGTGTGTGTGTGTGTGTGTGTGTGTGTGCGTGCATGCGTGCGTGTTTGACGACACTCAGTTCTGGCGGTCGCGAGGGTAGCAATAATATATCTCAGGAGTAGGTTATGTAGTTTGGTTATTGTTAATATTGCTGTGGCTGTTGGATTAAGCTTTCAATGGTGATATGCCTAGGGTCACATGGATGAGCTCAAGATCAGTAACTTTTTTGTATAGATTTCTATCGACTTGTACAGAAAAAACTTTGTTATTGGTACTAGTTTAGGTCTGAGGACCACGTGAACTCTTTGTTGAAGAGAGGGACACACACCATTGTCATTGTTGTTGCCATGACAACATATTCCCTTAATCAAGTAAAGTATACATCGTCTTCTCATGAGGACAGACTGTCAGAAGTGTTTGTTTTAGCCTATAGCCTACTCACACAAGCACGCACGCATACACAGACACACAAGCCAAGAATCATCATTCACTAAGAGGCTTATAACACCGCGTGATGGCATCGGCGCTTTGTCACTTTTTTGGCAGAAGCAGGTCGAGGCTTGACCCGGGCCACGGATACATCAAACATAGTTGGGGGGGACCTAATTGGCTGAGATGTTTACATAAAGAAAGCTCTTCCACTATTCTGTTTGAAAATAAATAGCGAAAGAGAGTGAAGGAGGAAGGGGGAGAGGGAAAAGGGGGAGACCGATACATAAGATAGAGAGGAGACGGAGAGAAAATTTGAGGGAGGAAGGGAAAGTGGAAGAGATGAAACAGAGAGTGAGAGACTGAAGGCAAGCTGCCAAGCTACAAGGCTACACTGCACTCCACAAACAGCTCTAATGCATACGTTTAACAGGCATTGCCAGTGGGGGTTATTTTATATTTTACTGGGGGAGGAGAGGAAGGATAGAGGGAGGAGATAAGAGGGAGGGTGTAGGTACTAGTTTATGTAATTGAGTTTACTACTAGTACTAGTTTATGTAAGGTGTGAGATGGGAGTTGTGCTCCCTTTACCGTCACTCTCTACCCAAAATTAGAAAGTCCTGAGGGTGGTGACCACACCACACAGGATTAGGCCTTTAGAGCACATCTCCTGTAGGGGAACACAGAGAGACAATGATGCTTTATACACACAGTGGGTCTTTCAGGTGCACACACCCACACATACACACACGCACATAGATTTTACAGAGAGCTGCATCACATACACAAACACAGACACACACACATGAATTCACACAGGGGGAGAACAGGTGTAGTTTGGTGCACAAGCATACACACAAACTACATATACACACACACACACGTACCGACTCACAAATGATACAAACACATACCGTATTATTCTCTGTGCTTAATAGATATCCTATAACAAATCTCTAACCAGAAAACAAACTACTCCCATAATTATAGAACCACATTACTGTGGAACTAGCCACACAGAAAGTGTGTGTGGTGAACAGGGATTTGGGGGCTGCGGAGTATTTCATTAACCCACACTCCAAACCAGCACTAGCAAATAATGAGCAGGCAAATAATGATCATTTTGCACTGGAGACATCGGTGACCCTCTTTCGCTGGTGTCCCAAGGCAACAACATTGAAAGTATTGGGTCACATTTCCACATTGTCAGAAATCAAGTCAAAATAGACTGTGCCAAACCAGACACCTATCCATAACCTTAAATTCCCACTCACGATGTTGATGTTGCGTCAAACTACTGACGATTACTAACGGTCCAAAACCCTAACACTCACAGTTAATATAAAGTTGAAAACTGAAACAAAAAGCCCTGAAACTTTGTAGTGATGGTGGATAAAGCATAAGTACATTATGTTACCATAATGTTCTCTCCCCACAGTGAATTAGAATACATTATTGCTGGATGCTGTACTGGATTAAAGAGGGCCATCCAGACATTGCATTATTCATATCAATAATGTCATTATCATTGCAAAGTACGCTGGATAAAAACACCCTGTCTCCTTTTTTTTCTCTCACTCTAATAAAGTTGACCTGAATCTGATGCTCCCAGTAGATACTGATGGTGCACTGCTGTACTATCCGAGTGGAGCAGCGGTCTAAGGCACTGCATCTCAATGCTAGAGGTGTCACTACAGTCGCTGGTTTGATTCCAGGCTGTATCACATCTGGCTGTGATTGGGAGTCCCATAAGGTGGTGCACAATTGGCCTAGTGTTGTCTGGGTTTGGCTGGTGTAGGCTGTCATTGTAAATAATAATTTGTTCTTAACTGACTTGGACTTAAATAAAGATTACATAAAAAAAATACTGCACTGTATTGTGTCTGTGTGTGCGCAGGGAGATGGGATAGAATGCGTGGAAGGGGTGACCGGACACTTCACTCAATCCCTTTGCAAGTTTCTTAAATGAGTGACCTTGACATGCAAATCTATTTATGGATCCTATACAGGCCAGAAATACCCCAATGAAGATTTAAGTAAGGACATTATGCTTTCCAATGAGATAGAGAGAGGGAGAGATTAAAGATTTCGATAGAGATAGAGATAGAGATGTGTTCAAAAAAGAAAAGAAGGAGGGGACCTTAAAAAACTGATGGACAGGGAGGTAGAGAAGATGGTTGCAGAAAGAAAAAGATAAACGGGCCGAAATTAAGACGCTTAATAGGGTCCGCTAGGGATCCTTCCTCTCAAATAAAGGTGGGATGTTAACAATAGCAGGGAGCAGCTAACACTAATTTCTGACACGGAGCATATGCACCTCTCCCTGGGGTTTTACTATTGCACCAATTTAGTATAGTAGCACGGAGCCACTCGCAAACGCCACCAAAGGGCTGTGAACTTTACCGCATTTTATATAGAGCTTTCTCTCTCTCTCTCTCTCTAGATGGAGAATGGAGAGATGGGGATATGAATGAAAATAGGATGAAATGACTCATGCCACTAAGTGCTGATAATTATACGTAATGTGGGTTAGACATAATTTATTGTTTTAATTATGTTTTTTTTGTGGAAGAACATGCTTTTTTATTGTGAGCAGCATGTGTAAATACTATGATGGAGTGACGGAGGGAGGAGGGGGTTGTTGATGGAGAGATCAACAGAAGTTGTGGTCGAACACATACACATGTGCACACACTTCAAACAGACAGACAGATGAACAAACTCACGTACACACACATCCTCACACTCTCATACTCTCATTCGCTCTCTCTCTCACACACACACACACACACCATGAGCAGAGGGATACTAATGTTTGAGAGCTTGGCCCAGAGGACTGCCTAGGGAGCAATGAGGCCTTTATATCTCTCAGTCAAGATAATGGACACACTGACCTGATACTCCTCCACTCGCCCTGTCCATATCTCTCCTGCACTGCACTTGTTTTTCCCTCCCTCTATCACTCCCTACACTCTATCTGCTCTACTTCTCCTTCTCTTCCTTTATCTTGTTGTTCTAACTCATCTCTCACTTGTTCTTGTTTTTTATTTTCTCCAATTCTCAAGAATGAGCACACACTCACACTCACACACACACTCACGGTTCAGCAAGCAATTAAGGCACAGCTATAGAGCTAAAAGCCTTTAATAATAGAGTATGCAAGTGGAGAACAGAAGAGAGGAGGAGAGGATACAGAGGAAAGAAAAAGCTCCTATACCACCACTCATTCTCCTGCCTGAGAACCAACCAACAACTGGGAGGTTATCAGTGGAGGCATGGGGTCACCCACTGGTGATACGGTGGAACTACAGTTAAAAAATGACCACAGAAATGCCCTTGATAGCCTTTAGACAATTAGGTGCTGTAACTATGATAGAAAAATAGCAATGACTTCACTTTTAGGTCAAAGCTATAATCTGAAGTGTGATTAAGTTGAATTTATACCAAAACCAACAAATGTGAGGTGTAAATTGCTTTTCTGCTTTGAAAAAGAAGGGGCAAAACACTAATTTTAAATGAATAAATAGACTGTATACCATGGGAAATGTTATATTAAAGTTTGTTTGGTCCACAGATAATGTTCAAGTTCTGTTAACTCTGAAAAAGCAAATGCTCAGATAAAAATAAGTGAGGTTTTAGAAAAGAGAGAGGGAGAGAGAGGGGGGGATTTCAGGATTGACATTAAGGGGATTTGCAGTGACACACAGACAAGCAGACGGATCACTGATCCCCTTTACCTTGACACACACACACGCACACGCACACACAGCCCTTCCCTAAAACACCAAAATCCTAGCTTTGGGGGTAACGCTTTCACACAGGTTCCAGACAGGTTCAACGTGTGACATCAGTTCGGTCCAGAGGTTGACGAAATCGGACGAAAGGAGGCGATTTACACTTTGTTGTTGAGGACAACCCTCGTGGGGAGGAGTGAGAAGTTGAGAACGCCACTTTCTCCAGTCTCCCACGCCACTGATGACATCCGCCTGATGATATCACACAACCTAGAGACCATCGGGTGAGGTGGAGATTAAGTGGGATTACTTTTGTCTGGGATCATTGGAGAGCCTTTAAAGTAGGTGAGGGTAATAAAAACAGAAGGGGTGAGAGAGTGAGAGATGGAAGGAGTGAAAGTAGGAAGAGTAGTGGAAATCCATAATGCATTGGGATCATGGAGCTTGTGGGAATCCTTTATATCTGGGAACAGTCAATGCAGTAATTACATTCATGAAGAAATCTCAATGTACTTAACTTCTTGGTGATAGGGGGCAGTATTTTCACGTCCGGATGAAATGCATCACCAAATTGAACTGCCTGCTACTCATCCCAGAAGATAGGATATGCATATTATTAGTAGATTTGGATAGAAAACACTCTGAAGTTTCCAAAACTGTTTGAATCATGTCTGTGAGTATAACAGAACTTATGTAGCAAGCAAAACCCAGAGGAAAAACCATTCAGATTTTTTTTTTTTTAGGTCACTCTCTTTTCAATAAGATTTCATTGGGAATCCAGATTTCTAAGGGACCTTCTTGCAGTTCCTACCGCTTCCACTGGATGTCACCAGTCGTTAGAAATTGGTTGAGGTTTTTCCTTTGTGTAATGAAGAAGTAAAACGAAGGTCACTTCAAGTGTACTGTTTGTTAGAGGAGCGTATTGAACACTGTATTGAACACAGATCATCCCGTCTTCAATTTTATCGATTATTTACTTTAAAAAATACCTAAAGTTGTATTACAAAAGTAGTTTGAAATGTTTTGGCAAAGTTTACAGGTAACTTTTGAGATATTTTGTAGTCATGTTGCGCCAGTTGGAACAGGTGTTTTTCTGGATCAAACGCGCCAAATAAATTGATATTTTGGATATATATTGACGGAATTAATCTAACAAAAGGACAATTTGTGATGTTTATGGGACATATTGGAGTGCCAACACCTCGTCAAAGGTAAGGCATGTTTTATATTTTACTTCTGCGTAATGTGTCGCGCCCACAGGGTTGAAATATGCTTTTCTCTCTTTGTTTATTCTCAGATAATAGCATCGTTGGCTTTTGCCGAAAAGCGTTTTTGAAATCTGACATGTTGGCTGGATTCCCAACATGTGTTGCTTTAATTTGGTATCTTACATGTGTGATTTCATGAAAGTTAGATATTTATAGTAATTTATTTGAATATGGCGCTCTGCATTTTCTCTGGCTTTTGGCCAGGTGGGACGCTAGCGTCCAACATATCCCAGAGAGGTTAAAGTGCGAATCCGCTTCCCGCTGGCGTACCCAGCGGCCGCCCCACTACTTGTGTTGAGTTTTCACTTTGAACAAAAACGTGGGGATTGGGCCCTGAGCCACTCTAGGCTGGCCTTCTGGATCAACTCAAATAATCATCTTTGTCTGAGAGGTAAGCATATGCTTTTATTCAAAGTTTATTTTTTTTACATTTTGTATTTGTATTTATTGTGGATCCCTGGGGTTCAGCAAAATGTCAAAAACATTACAATACTGGCCCCTACTCCACTACCACATATCTAAAACACAAAAACCATGTGTGCATGTGCCTATGTTTGTGTTGCTTCACAGTCCCCGCTGTTCCATAACGTGTATTTTATCTGTTTTTTAATCTAATTTACTGCTTGAATCAGTTACTTGATATGGAATAGAGTTCCATGTAGTCATTGGCTCTATGTAGTACTGTGTGCCTCCCACAGAATGGTTTGGACTTCGGGACTGTGAAGAGACCTCTGGTGTGTTACTGTAATTTAATTATGTCAATGTGTTTTCATTAATTGAAAACCCTTAATCTATTTTATGAGAATTTGTAAGATTCTTGTTTGCATAAAATAGACGGAGACCAGTCTTTTCAATAATAGGTAACATAATTTATTCTCGGAGCGTGCTGCCACTTCACCACGAGCAACAGTTTATATACAAAACATGACGTAATTTCATTGCTTAACAGAAACCCCTCCTCTCGACAGGGACAAAGTGAGGTGAAAAGTTCATTCTAACTTACTAACACACTCCCAGGTAACTTTTGACCCCTCAACATTATCAATCACCACTTAGCTGACAGTTCTAATTAACAGAAAACCTAGGAACCTGTCTTATCAAAAAACCCCAGAGCTAAGTTTCATCGGTTCAACCATAGGTTAACGACCTTATCTGTTTACACAGTCCACTTCTTTCTTCCTAGTTGGAATGGTGTTCCTTGTCTGTGTCACACAATCACATCTTATGAACTCATATTGTTAATCAGATATAATAAAACAGAGTATAAGTTTACTTAGTTACAGTTCCATTTAAATTTATTTGTTCAGTCATTTGATCATAATTTTACTAACATGGTGGCAAGTCTTGTGAGGTATGCATGGTTGTCAGAGCGGTGTGCCAGCAGTTCAAACAGACAGCTCGGTGCATTCAACATGTCCATACCTCTCAAAAATACAAGTAGTGATGGAGTAAATCACTCCTCCACTTTGAGCCAGGGGAGATTGACATGCTAGCTCTCTGTGTCCATCAAGGACACCATGCTGCCCTGTTTTGAGCCAATTGCAATTTTCTTAAGTCCGACAGAACTATGGCCTTGTTGACAATGCTGTTAAGAAGATATTCTCCCCATCTCCGCATTATTATCCCCATCTTAGCAACTGTTGTATCAATATGTTTTGACCATCACAGTTTACAATCAAGGGTTACTCCAAGCAGTTTAGTCACCTGAACTTAATCAATTTCCACATTATTTATAACAAGATTTAGTTGAGATTTAGGATTTTAGTGAATGATTTGTCCCAAATACAATGCTTTTAGTTTTTGAAATATTTAGTAGTAACCTACTCAAAGTGGCATGTTGTTAGTAATAATTGAAAACAGTTAGGGGCCTAGACAGCTGCCCTGGGGAATACTTGATTCTATCTGGATTATGTTGGATAGGCTTCCATTAAAGAACACCCTCTGTGTTCTGTTAGAGAGGTAACTCTTTATACACAATATAGCAGGGGGTGTGAAGCCGTTACACATACGTTTTTCCATCTGCAGACTATAATCGATAATGTCAAAAGCCACATTGAAGTCTAACAGCCCCCAAACTTTTTATCTTAAATTTCTTTCAGCCAATCATCAGTCATTGTGTAAGTGCTGTGCTTGTTGAATATCCTTCCCTATAAGTGTGCTGAAAGTCCATTTCTTTTACTGTAAAATACAGACAATTATTTTCCAAAACTTTACTAAGGGTTGGTAACAGGGTCAGCTATTTAACTCTTTCACTCGTACCATCACACAGGTGTGATCATTCTACAGTGGTCCCTGAAGCGTACAACTACACTCGTGATTAGAATGCTCATTTAGAACTCTTATTTTGAACGGTCAGTTTTGAATGACGCAACAATCAGCATTTGAGCTAGCCACACTTTTTTCAGAAACTATTTACACAAACAAAGTCCTTACAAAGTTATGTCCAGAATGTGAGCAGTTTATATTTGGATGCAATGTTCAGATATTCACAGAAGTATCTATAGCATAACACAATCATCCTAACCGGAAAAATGTAGGCTACATTTTTCCTGCCGCTAACTGAGGAAAGATTGACGCAACACAATCGGTCATACGTTTTAACTCTTGGCTGACATAAACTACAATATGAATTAGATAACAGAAATTACTATGTATAATTAATCACATCACGGTTGAGCTCACCGTTGAGTTAAACACTTTCTAGAAATCGAAAGTAATCCGACGATTAGTTTCAGTGCGAAGCCATGCTTTTTTTCCTCACAGAAACCAAAGATCATAAGAGAAGACAAGATGAGTTTGGTCTGTTTATAGTATGCATGTTGAAGAGGTGTGTTGTCTACCATAGTTCACATCCCACCATTCACTTCCTGAAGTTCTCAAAAAATGAGTGAACCCTTACACATCTCATTTTGTTATAGCATCTTTGGTCTGACAGACAATCACGTGAAACCCAGAATGCATTGTATGTCAATAAACAGGGCTCAACACACATAGCTGGAATTAGCTTTATTTCAATTATTTGTTATTTTACCAGGTAAGTTGACTGAGAACACATTCTCATTTGCAGCAACAACCTAAGGAATAGTTACAGGGGAGAGGAGGGGGATGAATGAGCCAATTGTAAACTGGGGATTATTAGGTGACCATGATGGTTTGAGGATCAGATTGGGAATAACCCCAGTGTCCTGGCTATAACATCCCTACTCTTACAATAAGTGCCATGGGATCTTCAATGACCTCAGAGAGTCTGGACACCCATTTAACGTCCCATCCAAAAGACAGCATCCTACACATGGCAATTTCCCAAATCACTGCCCTGGGGCATTGGGATATTCTTTTAGACCAGAGGAAAGCGTGCCTCCTACTCACCCTCCAACACCACTTCCAGCAGCATCTGGTCTCCCATCCAGGGACTGACCAGGACCAACCCTGCTTAGCTTCAGAAGCAAGCCAGCAGTGGTATGCAGGGTGGTATGCTGGTATACTGCTGAGCTTAGCTCATCATAATCCATACAACCTTCAAAAATTATTTTACACATACTATGTGCCCATTGACAATCTAGGCAAAAATCAGATTGCATGATTTATGACTGGAACTTGAAAAACATGAATAAAACAGTAAATATATCAATAATACCACACAAAAAAATTATGATAGTGATGTATTGATACAAGTGGCACGTGCAGGCAGTCAATCATGTAACGTCTAACTCCCACTCTGAGCCATTCAGTGTTGTTGTTTATGTATTTAGCTAATGAGCTAAGCTGCAGCATTAGCAATGTCTTTCAAAGGAGACAACTAACAAATGCGGAAAATTCTGGAGATTTAAAAAAAGTAATTTTTTTTTAAAAGACAGAGGACCCCTTGTCCCTTATCCACTGACAAAGTCCCAGTTCCCTTCGAAGATCCCGGTGGTGATGGAGGCAGACCGATAGTACAGGAGTTCTGTGGTAGCTGGAAGGCTGCCAGCCATTTCACCCCTCCTGGCCCTGCTGTTTGTGTTGATGTGTCCCAGTCTGGAGTGCAATACCCCTTGCCATTTCCATCTGAGTGCTTCAAGATGTTTCTGACAGAGAAGCTGGTGGGAGACATAGTAGAGACCAATCGCTATGCCTTGGAGCTACAGGATAAGAGAGAGCCAGGAGTGGGGGAAGGGGGGGGACAGCCACAATTAGTGAAATGTATACATTCCTGGTGACAGTAAAGAGGAACTCCATAAGAGAATACTGGAGCAGAGATCCTATGTTTGCAACTCCCTTCTTTGCCATCCTCTTTTCCCATGACTGCTTTCTAGTTCTGCTGCTATGACTGCATTTCATCAACAACGCTACTGCCATCCTAAATGACCCATTTTACAAAATAAAAAATGTTAACAGCTGGCAGTAAAGTTCCATGACAAACGAGACGTCCATGTCCTCTCCTCTGTCCATACAGCAACCATGTCGACCACAGGGAAGTTGGACCACCTGACGGGAGAGAGAAACAAACCAGACAGAGAAACATCAAACCAGACTGCGTGCTTGACTATAACCTCAAAATGGGGGCAGTAGATAAGGCTGACATGATAAACAGCTTTGTGGCATGCACTCAGAAAACGACCAAGTGGTATAAGATATTTTTACATTTTTCCAGGGTAGCGTTAAAATACAACATCTTCTTCTGATGCATTTAGCATTGTTTTACAGAGCTAATAGAAGAATGTAACTAGCTACATAAGCACGATTGAATATAACACCATAAAAGGTGAGTAACGTTACCTAGCGTGTCTGCGGTTATAAGGAATATACACAAATATATGATGTTCCATACACACAGTGAGCTACAGTAGACACAGTATAACACGACACACAGAAACTATTATAACGTAATAAGGCACTTTGATAGAAATGCAGTATTTGAAGATGGGTGTCTGTAGTGACGCCTCTAGCATGGAGACGCTGTGCCACTTGGGAGTCATATAGCCAGGGTAGCTTCAAAATACAACACATGCTAATACTTCCCTGACGCAATTAGCATTGTTTTCCAGAGCTAATAGAAGAATGTAGCTAGCTACCTAATCATTGAGTATAACACCATAAATGTTATGAAATGAGTAACGTTACATTGCGTGTCCACGGTTATAAGGAATATACCCAAAATATTATGCTACAGTAGAAACGACATGCAGAAACTATTATAACGTACTAAGGCACTTTGATAGAAACGCACACATTTCCAAAGTTATTATTGGTAACGAAAACAACTTTGATTGCGATGCAGGCGACAGGTGGAAAATATGAACACGTGTATGCAGGACGGCAGATGAGCAAATGTCTGCAGACTTGAACTGCACAAACAATTGAGAAGTGTTTGGGGAATTTTGTCCCGGTCAGAAATGTCTAAAATATTAATTGGTCCGCAAAAGTAAAAATGACTACTTGCATGTGAATGAATGAGGTGGAACACACCTCATTTCAAACTGTTATTTGAAATAAAAACTTATCAGAAAATAATTTAAAATTGACAAATAAAAACAGGCTGCGTGCTTTGGTTTGAGGGCAGCGCCGATTAAATGTACTGTTACCGAACAATCGCATTCTGGAATGGAGAGAACGATCTAACATCACATACATAAAAAAAACTCACGCTGGGGTGACCGTTAGAGATATTTGGAACTCACGCATGAAAGGGTTAAACAGCAACACCTCCACCATTGGCATTTCTGTCTTTTCTGTAAATGTTATAACCTTGTATTGCTACCACTGACTCATCAGAGGTATTATCTAAGTGAGTTTCAGAGATAATCAGAATATGAATGTCATCTGTTTGTCACGTTCTGACCTTTATTTCCTTTATTTAGTATGGTCAGGGCATGAGTTGGGGTGGGCAGTATATGTGTTTTTCTATGTTGGGGTTTTGAGAATCATACTTAGGTAGCCTTGGTTTCAATTTTGGTTTGTGGGTGTTTGTTTTCCATGTGAGTGTTTGGTCCACACGATACTGTTTCGGTTTTCGTTCGTTCACTTTATTGTTTTGTATTTCAGTGTTCAGTTCGTTTCATTAAAGATTACATCATGAACACTTAACACGCTGACGTTTGGTCCGATCCTTACTCCTCCTCAGACGAAGAG